>NW_018165790.1:518966-523117 GCF_001263595.1 Phalaenopsis equestris | reverse complement strand
ATCCCAACCCCCCACCTTCCCTCCCTCCCCATGATCAACATGCTATTTTGGAATATAAGGGGCATTGCAAACCCCTTATCTCTAAAAAGATTAAAATACTTAAACAAAAAATACAAACTCTGCTGCTTAGCCATTTTGGAACCCATGGTTCATATTAACACTAAGAACATAGCAAAAATTTTTCCTGGTTTTAACCTCTTCACTAACCTAAACAACAAAATTTGGGTATTCTGCAGGAAAGAAATGAAGTGTTCTATCTTAGTCAACCATCAGCAAATCCTTCATATGAGCATCAGTACTCAAGGAATTGATGGATCTGCCTCTTTTGTTTATGCAGGAAGCTCCAAAACAGCTAGATCTGAGCTGTGGGAGACATTTCAGCACATTCAAGGCTCTACTGATAAAGCTTGGATTCTGGAAGGAGATTTCAATTGTATTTCATTACTTGCTAAAAGGAGGGGGGGAAGAACCCCCAATCCTGTCATCATGTCAAACTTCAATGACAATATTCAAAACACTGGCTTATTTGACATGGGATACAGTGGACCTACGTTCACATGGAGAAGGAAAAACTTGTGGGAAAGACTGGATAGAGTATTAGCAAATGACCACTGGATCCAAAATTTTTTGCAAACTACTATCACCCATTTAAGCCTTACTGGATCAAATCACAGACCTTTGGTTATCACCATTGGCCCAAAGAGCTGCTGTCAGAAGGGTGCTTTCAGATACCTAAATGTACGGTCACAGCACAAGGACTTCTTGAAAGTTGTTAAAAAGAACTGGAAAAATGAGTCACATCCTGATCCATTCATCTGCTTGTGGCAAAAACAAAAAAAGGTTGGTAGTGCCCTCAAAAAGTGGAGCTGGACGACCTTTGGAGATCTGATGAAGGCCGTGGATAAGGCTGAACAGGAATTGTAGAATCTGGAGGAGGAGCACAACAAAGGAAACATTGATGATAACTCCCTTTTAGAGGCCAATGAGAAAGTTCTTGCTACCATAAATTGGCAAGAACATTTCCTTAAACAAAAAAGCTTCCAAAACTAAATTTACTAAAGGGGATAGAAACACAAAATTCTACCATGCTTGCTTCAATTATCAAAGGAAATGCAACACAATTCATTGCATTAAAGATCAGAATGGTAACTGGCTTAGGAAGGAGGAGGTGAGGAGGAGATTATTGCTGAAAGTGCTGTGTCATATTGCCAACAACTCATGAAGGATGATACTACTGATAGAGGTCATATAAATAAACACTTGTTCTCATAAAGCAAAAAAATTACTATCAATTTAAAGCTGATTGATATTCCTGAGGAGGAGGAGATTAAGAGAGCCTTGATGTCTATTGACATCAGCAAATCAGCTGTTCCTGATGGATTTACTGCAGACTTCTACAAAAAAGCTTGGGGGGAAATCAAGGTGGAGGCTATAAAAGCTATTCAACACTTTTTTAAAGGCCACCCTCTCCCTAATTACTTCAATGCTTCTTCAATTATTCTCATTCCAAAGAATTCTATTAAAAATTGCTTGAAACACTTCAGAACTATAAGCCTCACAAATGTGACTAGTAAAATTATCAGTAAAATTCTGGTGAGCATACTCCAACCAGTTCTACCCCAACTTATCAGCATCAATCAAGCAGCTTTTGTGAAAGGAAGAAGTATAGGAGACCAAATTTTACTAGTTCAAGAACTCTTACAAGACTTGGAGAGACCTTGCAGAGGAGGAAATGTCATTTATAAACTGGACTTACAGAAGGCTTATGATATAGTCAATTGGGAATTCATCATGGAATGTTTGGAGGCTAGAGGTTTTTCAGTGGAGTTCTGCTAGATCATTAAAAGATGGTTAGAGGATAATGCCAACTCTGTCCTCATAAATGGGAAAGCTCATGGTTTTTTTGAAGCAAATAGAGGTCTTAAACAAGGTGACCCTCTCTCTCCAACTATATTCATTCTGGTCTTAGATTATCTATCAAAACTCATAGATGGTCAGGTAAAAAAGAACAGGCTCAATGTCTATCACAACAAGGCTAAGATGGATATAAGTCACCTGATTTATGCTGATGATATCCTCATATTCACAAGGGCTACCAAGGGTGCTACTAGATACCTTGATGAGTGTCTGAACAAGTTTCAACAAGTTTCTGGGCTGAAAGTCAATAAAGAAAAATGCCAATTTCTAACAAGCAAGAGAGTTCCTACTCCAATCAGGCAGTGGATGAAAAATTTCATAGGTTTTTCTACCATGAGCATCCCTTTCAATTATCTGGGCACCCAATTAGTCAGAGGCAAAATCAAACAGACACAATTTGATGAGGTTACCGACAAAATCCTTTCTACCCTTCAGGGGTGGACTAACTAATTCTTATCTAATGGGGGTAGGATCACCCTTCTAAAGAGCATCCTCACATCTATCCCCCTCAATACCCTCCAAGTGGCTAACATGAAAAGAAGTACCACTTTGATGCTAGAGAGAACTTTTAACAGATTTCTTTGGGCTGGGAACAGGATGCAAATGATTTGGGCTAGCTGGCAAAGAGTGGCCAAACCTTATGAAGCTAGAGGCTTGGGTTTTAAGGGTCTACACCATATGTAGCAAACTAGCATGTGTAAACTATGGATCAGATTTAGACAAAATGAAAGCCTGTGGGCTAACTTTATGATGGCTAAATACTGTAAAAATGTTCACCCTGGAGAAGTTACCAAGAAGGTTGGAGACACCAAGATTTGGACTCAATTGCTTAAGGGGAGAGAGGAGATTGACAAATACCTTATCTGGGAGCTAGAAAAGGGAGAGATCAATTTCTGGAAGGATAACTGGTGCCCTGCTGATCAATTGGAGCCTCTACAAAATGGAAAAGGTGAAGAGTTTCTGGTTAAAGACTGTTGGAATGGTAATGAGTGGTCTGAGGATGCTTTTAACAAAGTCCTGCAAGATTCTGTTGCTAGAATTATATCTTGAATCCAGTTTGATAGAAATAGAAAAGACCAACCTCAGCTCATCAAAAGAACTAGATCCAGCATTTCAAAGGACATATATAATAGCTTATTCAAATGGGAAGATTGCAAGTGGAATATCAGTAAATGCCAAAAATTCTTAACCCCTTCCATGTGGTTCTTCTCTTGGAGAGTTCTAAATGATCTAATCCCAACAGATGACATTTTGAAGCTGAAAGGAGTAAGAGGCCCCTCAAGATGTCACCTATGCAATAATAATAAAGAATCAAGTGATCACCTCTTTTTCAGATGTAATTTTGCTAGGGAGGTTTGGAATGACCTGATCTCTAACAGCAACCTAAACCTGTTGAATGTGGGCTGGGGAAATTTAAAAGACAGCTTGAAAGACTGGAAGGCAATCAACCTAATGTCCCTCCTCTTCATTTGTGCTTGGTTTATTTGGAATGCTAGGAACAAGGTGAAGCATGAGGACAGTGTGACTCATTCTGTTGCTGTGGCAGTAAACTGCCAGACCTATTTACACAAGCTGATAAATTGGAAGAAGTTCCCTAAAATTTTGAAGGCTATGACTAATATTGATACCCAACATCCTATGGTTATCAAAGTCAGATGGAAGAAGCCCCCTTACCCTTTCATGAAAAGAAATACAGATGGAAGCTTCACAAATAGGAAAGCTGGTATTGGAGGTATCTTCAGAGATCACACAGGTAAAGTTTTGCTTTATTTCAAGGCCCCCTATATTGCACAAGATGCTTTGGAAACAGAAGCTGCTTCCCTTTATTGGGCTTTAAAATTTGCCACGGAAGTTAAGTGGGTTTGCATTATTGCTGAAGTAGACTCTTCTCATCTGGCGGAGCTAATCACTGCCACATCTTCCCCCTGGCACATCAACCAGTGGATCTATAGAATTAAGAAGATCATCAATGAGATCAGTTTCCAAATAAAGTTTAATTATAGGGAAGCTAATAGGCCTGCTAGATTCTTGGCTTTAGAAGGCTCAAACTTGAGCCATGTTGTGGTCTCAACTATTCTCCCTCTCCCTCTACAAATTTTAACACAAGGAGACAAACTTCAAAATCCTTACATCAGAATTCAGAACTGAAATCCTGGGCTCCCCTCTGAGGCTTCAACTCTTGTTACTGATCAAGCTGGCTATCCACCTACCAGTCCTCGTCTGGCTGAATGGGA
>NW_018165790.1:492071-518867 GCF_001263595.1 Phalaenopsis equestris | reverse complement strand
CTTATAGGAAACATGTCCGAACCCAGCTTAATATAAACCCTATTTAATCCTTTATATTAAATAGGGGAACTTTTCGGCAAATATAAAGGTTTCGCAGACCAAACGAATGTCATGTATTCCTTAGTTTATTTGATTGATCCTCATCCTTAAGTCTTGTGTTTATCCCTCGAAATAGATACAGGGTTTGAGGTAAAGCACTCTTTCATTGAAACTATGAAAAGTTTGGGTCAGTTTGATTTCATATTTTTCTAAATTTAAATCTATAACGGATTTTGATTCAGGTGACCGAAAGCTTCTTACGGGGAACTCCTCAACTAATTCGGTGACCGACAACTTCTGGCGACTCTGCTGGGGATGAGCTTCTCTTTCTATTTAAATCAAGAAATGCAATCTTCACATATCAGTAACCTGATCATGCCCCTCATGAATTAAATTACCTATCTTCTGTTGACATACCTTACTCATTTCTGTCTTGAGAAAGTACGATCAACTCTTTGGACTTCAGGACCGTCTGTTCAACCACCTTTGAATAGGGATGTTCAGAAGACCATTAAGGACTTTTTTAATCTTCGTGTGGGGTCGGACCCCTAATAAGTGTGTTGGTGGAGTAGTTCTACCTGGGCATTGTGCATTGTTAAGTTGGTCCCACATTGGGTCCTAAATACTTCACATCTCCTTTTTGAATTTGATTTACTATTTTGCAAGTTAAATTGGATTGCGACGTGCTACGCACACTTTAAAATTCTCTTGTAATTAAATATTTCTACTTTTAAGCTACTTTTACTAATTTTTTTTTTAAATCCCCACATAGTAAATAAAGACATTTCCGGTCTACAGATCCACCATTGTTAATTTTTAGTGCTTGCACTTAGATCATGAGATTTTGGCCAAAATAACTAACTTGGAGATTTCTCTTTTTGAAGCTGCTTTATTGGAACACCCAATGCTAACGTTTTCCTGCAACCTGTCGACGACCCGCGATGCCCGTGATGTCGCTCCCACCATCATCAAATTTGGAGCAAGATTTGAAGATCTCGAGGTCATTCTCGGAAAAGCCCAGTTCGTCATATTGAAAGTCGTCGCTCCAAAGGTTCAAGTACTGTCTGCCGAGTTTAACTGGAACTCCCCTCAGGATTTTCCTTCTTACAAGAAGGTCAGGGCTACTGCCTCCATGGTACCTACCAAGCCTGTTGTTCCCGCTGTTGCTAAGGGAAAAGAAGTTATGATCATTGAATACTCAACTGAAGGATTGGTCATCCCGCCGTCAGTGTTTGAAATCAGATCAAGTTTGAGGACTATACCGTTAACTCAAACCCAAAGGAGAAACTTTAATAGGAGGGTTCGGAGGGCTAATAAAGCCCAGGCTCCTAAGGAGATACCTTTTTAGAAAAATCCTCACGAAGATAAGTCAGCATTGTCAGAGACCTATCTACTTCTGCAATGGAGTGGGTTCCATCCCTTGATGAACACTAACAGGTATGATAGTATCCGGAAAATCGCTGCTACTTTACTAACACCTCATGGACATGGTGGAGAGAGGAAGAAGTATGCTCCTATCACCCAAGTCAGTTCAGTTTTCCTGATACTAGCTGCTAAAGAATGTTGTTCAGTTAGTGAACTACTTAAACTAGTGGGACATGCAACATCCCCTCGCATGAAGAAAGAAATTCTTAAGGACGTCAGATCTGTCAAACCATCTCAAAAGTCAAAAGAAAACCTACCTGCTCGCATTCCCTTCTGGTTCCGTTTGGGAAGCAGAGTTGATACCGCTATTGTCACTAACAATTCTACCATTACTAGACCCACAGGTGGTTGACCAGTTAAGTCACGACTGGGTCCAATAATTCTACTAGTCACCCACCTTAAAGATATTCCTAAAGTCTCAAAGGCAAAAATGAAGAAATTACCCGTTACTATAGTTTATTTGCACCATGGGGAGCATACTTCTCTTCGACATACCGATGAGACATTTCATCTCAAGACATCACCGTAAAAAAAAAGGTGTGGGTACCAAAGGCCGTTGTACCGATACAGTCCAGTAAGCCTGTAATGCAAGAGCATGGATCGAAGTCAGAGTCCAAAGTATCTGGCATTGTCGCAGCAATTCCCAGTGAGATGGAGGAACAAGAGAAGCAGGTCCAGCAAGGTCCTCCAGATCTTAAGGCAATTCAAGAATCAATCATTGAAGGAAAATTTGAATAGCTTAGAGTCAAGCTTTTTGAGTTGGCTCGGGAACATGGAGCCTCCATTGACGATGGTGAAGATTTTGACTATCATGATTACCTCGAAGAAGATTTCGTGGATGTCTGTGTTATCAAGACCAGAGCCGCTACATGTGAGGCTCAACTTCTCATCGAAGAGAATGTCGTAGGTGAGTTATGTAGGGCTATTTTTCTAAGGGATGAGCAAGTCAACCAACTAGAGAAAAGGATAGAAGAAATGGCTGCAGCCATGACTGCTATGACCACAATTTAAGGACAATCTCAACCTCCACAGTTAGCCTTTCTAGAGGCCAATCAATCAGAAATTATACATATTATCGATGAAAGAAGAGAAGTTGCTTCAAAAAATAGGGATGAGCAACCATAGAAGGATTCTCCATCGAGCGCCATGCTAGAGGAGCAATTTAAGCAAATGGTCGAGCAAGTTTGGGGGGCCTTAACCTAATCTAAGGGTGGTGCATTGGTTTTAAAGGGTAGACCTTACCCGGAAGAATTTGATGCCATACCCTTCCTAAGGGTTTTGTGTCCCCAAACTTTAAGATATTTAATAGGACTAGAAATCTCGAGAAACACAAGTAGTAATGAGGCTTTACTCTTCCAACAATTTGTCAGCAATCTGTAGGGATTGCTTTTGATTGGTATGTCTATTTGCCCAGCATATCAGATAAGACATTCACCGAGTTGAAATAATTATTTTTTAAGAGATTCTTTGCAGCGCAATACCATATTTCTATATGAGAGCTCATGATGGAAAAGCAAAAGCCCACTCGGACTTTGGTGGATCACATCTTGAGGTTGAGAAACCTTAGCATGAAGTGTGAACCTCAGCTACAGGAACATCACACAATTGAGATTTTACTCAAAAGCATTCAAGGGCCAGAGGGCCAGTAGATTTGTAGATTTCATGCTTAAAGGACTCATCATTAAATCCTTTGAGAAGCTACTCAGTAAAGCCAGTAGTCTTCATGAAGAAATCATTCATATGGATTCTCACGAGAAATCCAAGGCAACTAGAGTATTTGAAAAGAAGTCAGGAACAATAGCGACTGTCTATAAAGGGAAACAAACAATGAAGATATATTCAATAAATCCTCATTAAACTTCATCACAGCATGCCAGAAACAGAATAGCCAGTCCAACCAGCAACCGCCTCAAGTAAGATCATCTCAATCAGAGAATAAGAGAATATCTTATGTAGAGCGACAGAAAGTGGTATACTCCTTCAAAGATGAAGCAATATCCAAGATTTTCAGAAGTGTGATGAAGAAAACTGAGTTTAGACTACCAGATCCAAAGAAACCCGAAGAGGTCGACAAGAAGGATACACCAAATTATATTTCATATCACAGATTGCTTGGGCAAACTGTAGAAGAATGTTTCGTCTTCAAGGATTGGCTCAAGAAGAATCTTAAAGAAGGAAATATAATAATCCCAAACAAATATTTAAAAGAACCTAAAAAGGTTCCATAAATATGATTTCCACTATGCCGATCTCTCCAATTGATACGTATACTGAAAAAGATGGATAGAGTATGATTTGGACCAAGACAAGGGGGTACTGAATCAGATTCAGTTTGCATCAAAACAAGCTTCCGTTCAAAGTCTTAAGTCTGCCAAGCCCGAGATGAATATTTCACTATGAGATTTGTCATCGTCAAATACAAAAAAGAAGCAGAACACTACCACAAAGATTGATACCACTAGGGTAGGATAAGGGTTGCCTCTACTAGATTGGTTCTCTTAGACTCGGGGAAGAAAATCCTCTAACATTTGACTTTGTATGATTGTCTTTTTACCCCTCCGCGGTCCTATGAATATAATGATCATGATTCTAGCTATGTTTTAACTGTTTCTGGTGATAACGTAACTTATTTTGACCAATCCTTGAGCACCACGATGCACCACTGGCCATCAACCTAGATCTTTCTCATAAAGAAGAAATAATGGAAGATTTTACAATGATATCTCAAGAAGACGGACTAAACAAAGTGAACTTAAGGAGTGGGAGAGTATTTCCCCTAAGAATAGCTCCAACAGATAAAGGAAAATAAATATTAACTCAAAAAGAGCTACCTCCATCTCTACCAGTGGAAGAATCACATAACCAAGAAAAAATTGGAGGATCATACAAAGTGGATTACAAGGTGCTAGCTCATCTTAAGAAGTTGCCGGTCAGATTAAGCATCTACAACTCTCTAATTTAATCAAAGGAGATGAGAGAGTCTCCGGTTACAGCCTTGCTAGACCGAGAGATCTGTTTAGCCAAGTTGGCCAGTACATCCTCAGATGAAGTTTGCTCCTTGAAGTAACAGACTGATGTGACATTCACAGATGAGGACTTGTTGATCGGTACTGCCGACCACAATTGTCTGCTCTACATCTCTGTTAATAATGACAGATTTATGTTGTCCAGAGTTTTAGTAGATCCAGAAGCATCACTCAACGTGTTGAGGCTACGGACATTGGCTTATATGAACATTGAAGCCAAGAGCTTATGACCGATAAAATGATGTTAAGAGGATTTAACCAAAAGGGAGAGAGAGCCCTTGGATCAATTACATTACTTATGAAAGTTGGAGAACTAGTGACAACCGCTAAAATCCAAATCATGAACTTTGAGACCTTTTTCAACTCCTTACTTGGTCGACCATGGATTCATGAACACAACATGGTTCCGTCGTCTATACACTAATGCATTAAGTTCTATAAAGAAGGATAAGAACATTGCATCAAGGAAGATTTACAGCCGTTTTCAGTGCATGAAGATGGTATTCATTAAGATGCCTCCTACTACGCGCCACCAAAGTAAACTGTATTCTCTTGTGAAATTGTGAAAAGTAAAAGTGAAGATTCAAAAGAATTACAATGACATGTCCATTCAACTCCGCTTCATTGATCTTCCATCATTATTTTACAACAAATTGGTGGTGCTCTTTTAGTTTGCGTGCCCAAGGTTGAGGCTGAGGACGTGGACGGGGAAGAATAAACATAATTGTTGAACGGACTATGCCAACCATCAACATTGGTGATGAAGACAGATCCAAAGATGAAATAAGGATGAAAAATAGAAGAAACCTCAGTACAAGATATCCTTAAGAGATACAGAGAAAAGCAAATATGAGACGATGTATGATCGGATAAACCACTATGTTAACACCATGACCATTACTCCGATTTTCCCTCAAAAGATTGAGAGTTTAGAGTTTAAGGATGTCGGTAGTGCTAGTTCAAAGCCGATCAAGTTTTGTCGTGCTTCTACCTCTATTAATCATGAAAATCATGTAAAATTGGATGATGATCCTAATGAATCAATGGAATTACCTTTTGGTTTTTTTTCTCCTTGTGTACAAAATTTAATTCAAAAGGGACATTTGCTAAAATGAATGCCGAAAGATAAGTTACAACTTTTTGAAAGATTATGAAATCTTAAAAATTTAACTCCAAACTTGAAAGAGGGTCTCGGATTTGGAACAGTCAGACCAGTCGATGATTCAGAATTTTGTATGGTTGTTACTGGAGAATCGGAAGGTGATTGCCTCGATATGGACAATGCTCTACTAATCAGCTAATAGAAGATGCTCTGCTAGAATTTAAGGAGAAAATTAATTTGACAGTCGATGAATTGAAGGAAATAAACCTCGGGACTGAAGTGCAACCCGGCCTACATTTATAAGTTTTCTACTCAACGATGAAGAATCTTTAGATTTGATCAAACTGTTGATGGAGTTTAAAGTTTGCTTTGCATGTAGCTATGATGAAATACCAGGATTGTCAGCAGAGGTTACAATTCAAATACTTCGGATTGAAAAAATAGATAAAGATATGACTACAGTGAAATAAGATCTTGGAAGAATTCTCCTTGAAAAAGAGCAGCAAGTCATCGCCGAGGCGAAGAAATTAATAGACGCTAACTTTGTAAAAGAAAAGCAACACCCCACGTGGTTAGCTAACATTGTATCAGTTAAGAAGAAAAACGGACAAATCCGTGTATGTGTCAACTTCAGAGATTTGAACAAACCATGTCGAAAGGATGAATTTCTACTAACAATACCAGAATACTTCAATCCGTTTTTTAATTAAATCATAAAAAATTTTCCATCATACATCTTTGAAATGTAGCAGGGACATTACATAAACCAAAGGGCATTCTTCGAAAAGCAAAAGTACCATAAAAAGTACCATAAGGCAAAAGTACCATAAGGATTGGAAAAAGTTGTTTTTTCTTGATCCTCAGGAGTTATTTGTATTTGGTGATAACCTGTATCTCAATCCAAAAAATAAAAGTATTTATGCTCAGCTAGTCTATCCAGCATTTGATCTAGAAAGGGTAATGAAAAATGATCTTTCCTTGTGGCAAGATTTAATTTTCTATAATCAATGCATATTCGTCACCCTATAACTTGTCTAGTAGGTATTAACTCATAATATTTGTTTACAGTTACAGTTACTCCTCCTTTCTTAGGAATGCATTGAACTGGACTAATCCATGCACTATCTAAAGTAAGGTAGATAATTCCAGCATCTAACCACTTTAAAATATCTTTATTTACAACTTCTTTCAAAAAAAGATTCAATCTCTTTTACAGATCAGCTTACGGTTGGCAGTTCTGTTCCATATGAATTTTATGCATACAAATTTAAGGACTGATTCCTTTAATATCAGCAATTGTCCATCCAACGGCTTTCACCAAGTGCAACAGTCTGAATATTGGCTACTTTCTTAGGATTTACCCTCTCAGAAGGGCATTGTAAATTATTGGTAGTCATTTCTTCAATTAAAGCATAAGCATCATGAAATGGTTTTGACATCAATGAACCACTAACAAGAGCATCGATAATTGATCTAAGAGATCCAACTAATCTATTATAAAAAATTTGAATTATTAACCAATCTGGTATAGCATGGTGTGGACACTTTCTTAAGAGATCTTTAAAGTCTTCCCATGCCTCATAAATAGATTCCCCTTCAAACTGATTAAAAGATGTAATATCATTTTTAAGCTTTGCAGGTTTTGATGGTAGAAAATATTTAGCAAGGATTTTTTGTGCTGAATCACCCCAAGTTTTGATAGATACATATGCTAACAAATTCAACCACATCTTAGCTTTATCCCTTAGTGAGAAAAGAAATAACCTAAGTCTTATGACATCATCTGATATACCATCGTATTTAAATGTAGCGCACAATTCTATGTAAATGGCAAGATGTAAATTTGGATCTTTAGTTAGTGATCCCCCAAACTTATTATTTGATACCATTTGGATGGTAGCAGGTTTAAGCTTTAATGAATTAGCCACTACAGTAGGTTTTTGAATACTCTAATGAAGTTCATCTACAATAGGGTTGACATAATCTCTTAAAGGTCTAAACTCTTGATGAATTTCAGCATTTTGATTATTTTGGTCTGTCATTTCTGTAATTTTTTTGGATTTTTTAAAATTTATAATTTTTTTTGTTTTTCTATTTTTTCTTATAGTTCTTTCTTATTCAGAACCATAGGAAATTACTAGTCCTTCAGAACCTGAACTACGCATACACTAACATGAAATAATATAAATTAATAAAAACAAAACAAAATAAGATAAGATAAGATAACTTAAAGTTTAAATAAGACTTTATAAAACTAGAAACTTGCTTTTAAAATCAATTTGTCCCCAACAACGGCGTCAAAAACATGATCCCTGAAAACTGCTAATGTGCACAGTACAACAATAATTCAGATTATATTTTACTGATATTTCCTTACTTTGCAACAAAACAAAAAACTTGATCCAGAAGAAAAAAAGAATTTTAACTTTTAATTTATATATATTGGGATGCAATGCAATACGTATCGTTATTAAGTAATATAGAACTTTTTTATTAAGACCTCAATATCAAACCCACAGGAAGAATACACAATATGCACTATTGAACAACAAACTTTCTATTTTTAATGAAAAGATAATTATCTAAACTAAAGATGATTTTTGCAGTAATGAAAATTTCAATATTTTTTGGTATTTTTAATATTTTGATCGAACAATAACAATTTAAAAAGATAACTATAGTTTTTGTAGAAGAAAAGCACTAAATATGAAAATAAATTCCTTCTTGTTATGAATCAGTAGTAAGTATAGGAATTCTGTTGTGGAAGTATGCAAATTGTGTTGTATCAAATAGGAGCAATAATACTCTTTACCCTTACCAGAGCTGTTATAAAGAACATTGGCTAACTTAAAGTTTCAATAATTCTGAAGACCGGCTAACCAGGGAAGATACTAGCTCTCACTCTAGAGTTCCCTCGATTCCCCCCACCTGGGGGCTAACATCTCGTATCAGAGTATCATCTCGTATCAGAACCTAAAGTAATAAACCAAGCTGGGGATTTTAACCTATCACTTTAAAATCCTCTAACTCTACACCATTCAGTGAATATTTACATATTTATTTGCACTCAATCATATGAACTACATTTTCATTCATACAACCTCATGTGATTCTTTCCAATTGTTGACTGAGACTATACCAGCCCGATTCTTACATATTCTCACAACAAAATTTAACACCAGGATTGGCCAAATCAAGAATTAAATGACGTGCCTGGATTTAAATCATCACAACTTCTTCCATCATTGAATATCAATACTTTCCACAAATTCCATCCAAACTTGATTACTTATCATTTTAAGAAGAAAGATAAAGAAAACTACTCAGAATTCATGGAAAAATATAACCACACTTTAGTTTAAAAGAAGAAATCATTGTCAAACTAACAAGTCTCAATTAAAAAGAAAAGTTCTCTAAAAAAAAGATAGAAACTTATCTCAAGTCCTACACCAAACTTTTGAAGTTCTTTTGATTCTTTTCTCTTTACATTCAATCATAATAAAATAATAAAAAGGATAAAATAAAAGTAAAAGTGGTGCCTGAAAATTTCTTCAAACTAACTCCCTAAATTAAATGAGAACTTTCAAAACTTATGAGAACTTTCAAAACTTTCCAATACTTTCAGGACTCTTTTCTAAGTCCTCTCTTCTTTCTTTTATAATTTTTCTTAAGGTGCCTTGGTTTCTCTTCAAAATATGTCTAGTTTCAATGTATTTCCCAAAGAGAAGCATCCTTTCGTGATAATATTTGTCCATAGTGGTTATAACCACCTATTAAGCCAATTAGTGTCTCAAAAACTTCTTCAAAATTTGCAGAAACTGAATTTACTCATCCAATAGTTGCCACTGACGCTTAAGCACGGGGCCTTTGGCGCTTAGGCGCGGCCTTATCTGTTTAACCGGCGCTTAAGCGCCGGATCTGCCGCTTAGGCGCCAAAACTCTTTTACACATTTTTCTCTTTTTTTCTCAAAATTTGATCCTTTTTTCACTTCTTTAAGCATTTTTCACTATTTTTACGTGTATCCTCAAGAAAAACACAAAAATACCATCCATTAAAGTGCAATATCTCAAAAATAGATATAAAAATGTGTCTAAAAACTCTACATATTTTAGGTGTATCAGTCATCACACAACAAGTCCTTCAATTCTTCAAGAGAAAAGTCGTCTACCGTTTTAGGGTTCCACGCAGAATAATTTATGATAATGGGACAGCCTTTAAAAGCACTAAAATCAACAATTTCATCAAACGACACGGGATAGATTGGAGATACTCTACAATTTACTATCCCAGAGCAAATGACCTGACTGAAGCCTTCAATAAGACATTGGTACAGTTTTTAAAGAAAACACTGGAGAAAAACAAAAGAGATTGGCACAACAAATTATTAGAAGCTTGTGGGCCTATCGGATGACGTTCAAGACTCCTACTCAGTGTACACAATAAATACTCGTGTACGAGTCTGAGGTTGTACTACAATTAGAAGTTCAGACACCGTCGTGCTCAAAAGACCCATTCTTGCATGTCGTAAGATTGGTGGAAAATTGAGCCAACTTGGGAGGGACCATTTGTCGTAGAAAAGGTCTACGTAGGAGGAGCCTACCATCTAGTAGATTTCTGTGGTGAAAGGCCCATGCTACCAATCAATGGACAATAACTGAAGACATACTACACAACCTGACATTGCTTGACATCGCTTGATTTGAAATTTTGAAATTTAAATTGTTCTGGGATTATCTAGTTAGCCAAATGTCAGTGACCGACTCCAAACTTTTGTAATAAAATTAACCTCAACATAATGAAAATTTTTGAAATTGTACATTTCAATTTTCTCTTTTAAACTTGATACGCTACTAAATTAAAAGAAATTTATACATAAATAAATGGTTTTCTCACCAACATAAACTAAAAACTTTCTTTAATAAATACTTTGTTTTGTTCTTTTCACGCTAAGTTTCAGCTCGCCAATATTTTTCCTATCGCATGCAGAAAAATGTTAGGTCAGAGGCTGATCTTTGCTTTTAAAGATGGCTAGAACCTCACACTCAATGAGGAAAGGGCGCCATAGGGTGGCACGATAGACTTTGACATGGACTATGAGGGTCCTCTGAGGGATGTGGTTAGTCATCAGGAAAAGGAAGGGCTACCATCGGTGCTAAGGTTTGCCACCAGAGATAGTTACTCACTGAAGGGGAAAATTATGATAGTACAGCAAGACCTGATGGAGGGAACCAGTCACCTACCATCTATGATAACTACGCTAACCGGAGGCCTAGTAGCTGCCAATGATTTAGAACTTCCAGATGCGCCGCTAGGGAGAAGTCAACGCAGAAACGCTAACTGCCAAAATCATAAGGCTTTCATATGCAAAGAGAGGAGACTCTAGAAAGGAGCGGAGAACTTGCTCACCCCTATCCATGAGGGGAATATCTATGATCCGAGCATGAGAGAGACCTCTTCCAGCTTGCCTGCTACAAACGATGAGTCTGAATTTTGTATAGAGCCAGAGATACCACCAACTTCAGATTTTCTTTGTACATGTTCCCTGATCTGCAACGCCAAGAAACCTGCACGAACATCAGCTACAGGGGCATTCGTGGAGTGCGCAGACTGCATACCTCGGCACATTGACCATCATGACTTTTTGAGGTTTTTGTGCATGGTGGTGAGATAGAGCGACATAATATTTGGAAACGAAAAATATATCATTGGCCCTGGCAAATTCAGAGGAGTTCTGGAAATTTCGCTACTTGTTGGTTCAGTGCTCGTTCTTAAAGGAAACAGAGCTGACATCACTAAACACTGCATTCCAAGGGTGCGGCACTATAGGGTGTCTGTAACTTTTCGAAGAATGGACGATAAAAAAATGTCATATGGATTCCGACCGGACCTAGAATTGGAAGAACTACTGCCGTATAAGCTATGAGACGGTTGCACCTCTAAAAAAATGCAAAGGGAACTTCTGCCATGGAGCGTGACTTAGAAGGTCAGCTCGATGAGGAGCTTGCCTCACCAGAGACAGACACTTAGAGGAAACTTTTTTTAGTACATTCTTGTCGCAGTAGACATGATATGCATTAGACATGCTCAACTTATGATTTGTATTTGGCATGGGATATTTTTTAATGTACTTAGATGCAGTCAGCATAAATGTACTTTCTGAGGCATTGGCATATGCTGAATCTGTAGCATTTATTGGAGCAGATTAATGAAATCTCTTTAAAAAATTTGTCTGTTTCCTTAATTGCCCTTTTTGGTGGGATGGATAAAAGCCACTAACAATACGTTGGTTTGAGATTACAATAAACAAAGAACAAAACAATGAAAACTTAATAATAAAAATAAAACTTAAATAAAATAACAACAAAACAACTCTCTTTTGAAAAAATCAACCAACTAAACATATTTTGAAAAACTAAACATAATAAAAACAACAATAAAATAAAATAAATCTGTTGAGTTGATTCTCTCAACTTTGGTGTCTCTTACTCTTTGGTCGCGCAACATGACCATCCTTGTCTGCACTAAATCTCACAAAATATCACATATCTTCTTCAACAATGTCAACCTTAATTTTGACCTAAGTCCAAAATCCCCAAATTTGCCCCAAATTGGCCATATCTCCAAATTTCACAAAATTGAATGCCCTAACCCCATTGACACCCAATTTATGTTGAAAAATCTTCGTGATATTCCTTTTGATAATTTTCAACAATCAATTTGGACTTAGCCCAGTCTCGACCCAAGTCTAGCCCAACATGCCCAAAGTGACCAAAATCCCAATCTAGACCCAAAGTCCTTCAAATTGAACCCCCAATTGAACTTAAAATCATTTCAATAATTCACCAAAAATCTTCATTACAATCATATACATCAAATTTATCAATTATTTGGGTCAATTGACATGGCTAGCCTAACATAAACCCAACATCTAGCCTTTTTTGACCCACATGAACCAATGAACCAAAATTGGCCTAGCCACCTTAAAGTCACCAAATTTATGTCACCATAACCACTAAGCTCCTCCTAAGGACCAGGCTAAAAAACCCTAAATCCACCAAAGCATGCTACAGACCAATGGATCTCCAAATTAAGGGATTCATTCCCTTTTTTAGGCCTTAACCACAAAATCTTCTCCATCATTGATTGTCATAGTAAGTTAACCATCATTAGCCACCCCTTGACCTTCCTGAGCCAATAGATGACCACTCTCTGGATGGCTAGCCACCTTCTTTGCCATAAAATGGCCAAACCTTAAGCCAACACCCATAAATTCAACCCAATTCAAACTAAAGACCAAATCAGCTCAACTGCTCTTTAGGGCTTCTCTGCCCTCCACATAAGTAATATTTTTCAACCCTCAATTGGCCCTGGAACCTAGCCTAGGCCATTTAATTTAAAGCTCATCTCCATGGCCAATAAAGGAGAGCTAAAAATTTCTTAAGGAAATTCTGCCAATTTGCTTCAAGAGACTCTCTAGGACCTCCCAGTTCAAGCCCACCATTTTCCCCCTCTGGTTCCCTCTATGTGAGTTCAATTTTAAGCTCAAAGTTTCAGTTGAAATCAGGATTGAACTCCCCACTTCTCCACAATGAACCAAACTCTAATTAACTGTGCACACAACATCCCTACATTGAAAGAAGTTGATTCCCCAAAAAAGCCCCCTCTGAAATAGCCACTAACCTAGCTCTAGACCAACACCTAAAATTTAGCTTGATCGAATTCATACATAGACTATTCACCTAGGCTTGGGACTTAATATGAAAGTTTGTTGAGACTAATCAAAGCTACCACAACCATCTGATTGTGGCCTCCTTTCCCAGACAAAGGTATTGAACTCCAACGATAAACAAAGCTATATTCAACCCTCCATACATATTTATTATATTTCATACCGTATAATCCATATAGATAGGTTTTTCTTGAGTGGATGAAGCTCTAAGAACAACCCCCATGTGATTTGGTTGAGTCTAGAGGGAGATCTTCAGTTTTAAGTGTGGACGGTTCTCGGGTTAGTCTACTTGGGGACGATGACGAGGAGCCATCTGATCGTATGTTTATCTCATCAACGGACAAGATCTAGCTGGATGAGCTCTTGATGCATGAACCACGGGCCGCGTGGCATGCTAGGGTGGAAAGCGTAGCGAATGGGAATGCGCTACGTCGTCGTTCAAAGTTACCTAGGATCTTGTCAGCGTCGCATGGATAAGTAGAAAAATAGGGTATTTTTTGATTTATTTAAATGCCTGACTTTCAAAAATTCATATCCTTTCATAGAAAAATCAGAAAAATAAAATAAAAAATACCCTCTTGCTCAGTGAACAGAGGAAAATAATGAGAAAATGGTTTGAAGTTTATTTAATGCATAGTTTATTTTTAATTTATTAGATAGGATTTTTAGTCTTTTAACTCTCCATGCATGTAGAAATTTCACCAAAACTTGATATTTTGGCATGTTGTTGTGTCATGGGGGATATTCTCTAATTTTTCTAAGGCAAGAGAAGACCTCTAGACAGAGATCTATATTTTTGAAGTTTATGTTTATTATTTGCATAAATTAATCATATTAATTAGTATGTTTTTTCAAAAAATCCAAAGAAATTTTGGAAAGTTTATCATGACCAGAGCAGCCTTTGGAAAATTTTTCGTGGGTCAAGTCATTAAGAACACACTAAACTCTCACAAAACCCTAAAACACAAAGAAATTTGAATTGGGAAAAATAAAAATCTAAATGAATTGATTTTAAATCTCCACTGTAAATTGAAGTTCAAAAAACTCCCTATAAAAATTTCAAAACATTTGAAGTTCATTTGATAGCTTAACTTGATTTTCTAAGTTAAATGCATTTTTGACAGTAAAATAATTTTTAATAATTAAAATATAACTAAAAAAATTATAAATTTTTTTTTAGGAGCTCTCTGTGATTAGGATAATTTTATAGAAATAAAATTTTAATTAAAATTAAAATTTCAATTTTAAGCTTAGTTTTAATATTTAAATAATTAAAAATTAATCATAATTAAAAAATTGATAAAATTAAAGAAAATGATCTAAATTGTTTCCTAAGAATTTAGGAGCAATTGAAATATTTTTGTCTAATTTTGTAAGTGAATATATTGAATTTAAAGCTTAAAATAATTTTTAAAGGCTAAAGAATGATTTATTCTTAATCTTTCACTTAAAAAAATTCTAATAATTCAAAGAAAAATTAGAAAATGTAAAATTTTTTCTCTCGGTTCCTTGATCATAGAGAGATTTAATAAAATGTAAAACTTAATTTTTGACATTTAAAAAATTTTATAATTAATTAGCACTCCATAATTAAAATAATTCTAATAATTCTGATAAAACTCAAAAAATCATGAAGCTTGGTCCCATAGCTTTTCTGGTCTAAGTCTAGCTCTAGTATAAATTTCAATAGATTAGGCTTTGCCTTGGTCATGTTGTTGAAATTTCTTTCAAAAATCATATTTTTGCATATCAATAATTATATAAATTAAATTAAAATTTAAAAAAATCACATTTTCTCCTCTGATGTCTTAATTGACCCATGATTAAGGTGGGATAAAAATTCCAAAGTCATTTGAATTAAATTTGATGAATTATGAAGTGATAGAGCCTTAGGGCCAAAAGTGTAATTTTGGATATTTGGCCTTAATTAATACTTAGGCTTAGTTGAAGAAAGGGAAATGGGCAACCTTTGATCTTAATTAACATATTTGGATGATTAAAACCCAAGGGATTAATTGATAGAAACCAATCTTACTTTTTCCAATAAAAGGATAAATTTGAAATTTCCTAGGTTATTAAAATTTGGAAGTCTGCCAAATTAAATGATCCTTGGCTTAGGGGTATGGTTTTGGGTGTAAATAACTTAATAATTTAATACCCCTATTTGATAATAAATCGTCATGACTTAAAATTCAAATGACATTCAAATGACATTCAAAAGTTTTGATAATAAATCGTCATGACTTAAAATTCAATTTCTTTTAAAAATTATTAAGAAAGTTTTGATAATAAATCGTCATGACTTAAAATTCAATTTCTTTTAAAAATTATTAAGACATCCACCAGAATCTTAAGGGATTCGTAGTGACATAAGCTAAATCAAATTTGAGTAAATGAGGATTAAAAAAGTGAATATAACTAGAAATTGAACACCTTTAAAGCACAACAAGCTAAAATTAAAGCTAAATTTGGTTAAGTGTCTCAATAACACTAACTTGCCCTTTTAAATGTCTTCACCTACATAATTCTCAAATTAAATTACAAGTGATGATTCCCGTACTCTTATGTATAATGGAAACATCAATGTTCACTGAGCATTAGAGGAATTTATAATATGAGTTATTAAGTCACATAATCAGGCGAAGAGAGGGAAGCATGGACCTGCTTCTTTCTCCGGACCTTTTGGATACGTCGGAGGTCTACTAAATCTAACATGATTTGCTTAATGAAATCATCCTAAGTCAAATTAATAGGTGCTCACCAAGATATGATTTAAGATTTTAGTAGATCACTAGAATCTTATTTTTCCATTTTAAATAAAAGGCCCTTACATGCATTTTGAGTTTCACGTGGTGAAACGAGAAGACTCTTCAGGTATGCTTTTATAGTTTACAATGCCGTCCTTTTTCCAATACTTTTCACATAGTATTTTATGCTTACAAAGCTTGCATGTTAAACAAAGATGCCACCATGCATGAAAACCAAAACTGCTGAGATAGCCAAAAAACCAAAACCAAAACTAAAATCAACCAAGATAAAATTCACCTCCACAACATTCAAAATATAAGACAACTAAAAATTTAATCACAAACATCACAAAACAACAATTGCAACTAAATTAAGACGTCTCTATTGGATGATCTGGAATCCCTCGAAGGAGGTAGCCTATAGTTGCTAACGAGGCTTCCCAGAGTCTAGTTGAAAGTATGGAACTCATTAAGTTGAGTTTAGTAAATTCATTTGGACTAAGTAAATTTGATAGAAAATAGTGGTAATGGAATGAGGGAATAGGAGGATCCTAAGAGGTGTTGCTCTAATCAGCTTTAATATGCTCCATAACAAATAAAGAAACTACAACCATAGATCCATATGATTTGACATCATAACCTGACACCTTAGAAAACTTATACTCGCCATGACGATAAGCTTGGAGCTAGCATGGTGGGCAACATGACCGTCTTCAACAGTAAAACCATTTCTTTCCTTAGAATTAAATAATTAAGCCATAAGATTTTGAGGTTGTCTGCCTAGTGCAACATAAATCCTCATTTCATCATTAGGCTTTTGTATAGCTCTGTTGTACAATATAAGCCCTAACTCGTCTTAGGATTTCATGGTTATCGTTCGTCACAACCTAAATCCTCATATCTTCCAGGCTATTTGTGTGATCGTTTTACACTAATTTAAGCCCTAACAAATAAAATTGGCAGGATGAAACATTCAAATAATTTCTCCTCAAAACTGAAGCTAAACAATAGGATAGTTGGGAAGTCACCGAGGTTTTCCTCTGGACCCATGAGATCCCCTAGTTCTTCCACCTTTGGATTCCAAAAACAAAATGTTCTAAATTTGAGTCATTCTCCTTTCACACCTTTTTGTCCGATTTTGTTGAAAAGTCCTATCCTTTTGAACTCCTTAAAGATAATATTTCATAATTTTTATCGAGAGTTTTCTTAGGTGACTTTGGTTATCTAAAATGTAATTAACTAAAAGGGATTTCCCTTATAGGAAGCTTGTTTGAACCCATCTTAAAATAAACCCTATTTAATTCTTCATGTTAAATAGGGGGACTTGTCCGCAAAAAAAACTATTTCGCGGAGAAAATAGTTGCCACATATTTCTTAGTTTATTTGATCAAGCCTCATCCTCTAGTCTTGTGTTCATCCTTCGAGATAGATACAGGGTTTGAGGTACAGTCCGCTTTCATTTAAACTATAAAAAAAATTTACGGATAGTTTGATTTCATATTTTTCTAAAACACACACATATATATATATATATATTTCTGGCAGGATGAAATGCAGTTGGAGGGATTTTTGTGGATGGTCTAGCCACTTTCTTCTCAAGGGAACTGGTTTCTTTCTCTTATTACCTTGGGAGTTTGCTTTTACCTCTCCTTTTTCTAAGGCTTTGGTGGATCTTACTGTTCCATTGCACTTTTTTGGGTTTTAGCCTTCTTCCTCTGTTCTACTGGTTTCTTCTGGTTTTACCCAGCTTTCTCTAGCTCTAGTGGTGGATACCCTCCCCTTCTGCTGTAGGGCTCTGCTGGTTTGAAGTTTGCAGTGTAATTTGACATGTGCAGACCACATAAAGTCCTTTTGCCTTTTTCTTTGTGGTTTATAGGTACCGTGGTTTTAAGATTGTGATTTCTAGGGAGTATGGCTACTCCTATTGATATTGAAAATGATGTTTAATGGGCAAAGGCTACTTATGCAGGGGTGGTTGGCAAATCAACTACTTCCTTCAATGATCTTGAACATTTAGTCTTCCCACAAAAGTTCCATGACACAGCAACTAGAAAGGGTAACAACCCTTGCATTCATCCTTTAGGTACTAAGGAAGGAGAACCGGCAGTTTATTTCTCACCTCAAGAAATTAATAACCTAAATGATCAAGTAAAATTTACCTTGGTGGGGAAATTTCTTCTTGGCCACCCCAAAATGGAATTAGTTAGGAATTACTTAGCTTCCTTAAAATTCAATGGAGATTGGTAGATTAAAATTCTAGATGGAAGACATCTACTTATTCAACACTCAGGGGAGAAAGACTATGCTAAACTATTTGCAAAACAAGTTATTCAAATTGGAGGCACCACCATGATAATCCTAAAATGGGACCCTAATTTTGACCCTAGTAAGGAACCCCTAATAGTTCACTTATGGTTTAAATTACCTGGCCTCCTAATTCAATATTTTAATCTCAATGCTTTATTTAATATTGCAAGTGCAATAGGGAGACCTATGAAGGTGGATGCTCCCACATACAACAAAGCCAGACTTGCCCTAGCCAGAATTCTCATTGAAAGAGATGTAACTCTTCCTGAAATCAATTGGATTTCGATTGGTAATGACAAAGAGGGATTCTAGCAAAAAGTGAGGTTAGAATAGAAGCCATACTACTGTCATCACTGCAGGATGTTTGGACACTCCAAGGATAGATGTTTCAGGCTTCACCCCCCCTCCCCAAAGAAGACTGTGGTATCTCAGGAAAGGTATACTTAGCCTACCCCCACAAACTTTAGTTGGTGTGGAACCGTCTCCAACTGGGAATTTGGAGGACATGCTAGATACACCCAGAAGCTCTACAACTCCATTTTGCTCCATAGATCCCACTAATACTTCCCCCATACACCATACGGAGGAGGTGAATCAGATAAATATTATAACATTCTTCTGAGGAGCTTCTATTACAAGAGTAGTTTTTGGTTGAACTCTTTGGATTGCACCACCTCATCTAAAGGAACTCATATAGCTGAGATGAATGGCAAACACAGAAATCTAAAAAGAAGAAAAAGGTTCAGTCTAAAGTGCAGAAATTAATTAAGGGATGGTAGTGCAGAAATTAAGGGATGGTAATATTGGGTTCACAGAAGCTTTGAAGATGGGGGGACCTCTTCCTTCTAGAGGTAGGACAAGTTCAAGATCTCAGCCTTCTCCCCATTACAATCCCCCCCATGGTTAATATGCTGTGTTGGAATATTAGGGGCATAGCCCATCCTTCGTCTTTAAAAAGACTGATTTATCTCAATAAAAAATACAAACTATGGTGCTTTACTATTCTTGAACCTTTTATTCAGCATAACTCACAGAGAATTATTCAAAGATTCCTTGGTTTTTCTCACTATGCTAACAAAAATAATAAAATTTGGTTCTTTTGTAGGAAAGAAATATAGTGGAGCATTATAATGGATCATCCTCAGTTCATACACCTTTCACTGCTTGTACAAGGCCATCTGGAGTATGCTAATTTTATTTATGCTATTTTATTTATGCTGGTTGGTGGTCTGAAAGCTGATAGATAGAAGCTTTGGGAGGGCTTACATCTCATCAAAACTAATATGGATTCTCCTTGGATAGTAGGTGGAAATTTCAATTGTATCACTAATGCAGCTGAGAAATCTGGAGGGAGACCTCCTAACCTGTCCAAAATGACTTATTTTAATGACCAAATTTAGTAGGCTGGTTTGTTTGACCTGGGATACCATGGTCCTATATTCACTTGGAAGAGGGGTCTTCTGTAGGAAAGACTTGACAGGATGTTAGTTAATGACCACTGGCAAAAACATTACCTCCTAACTTTTATTACCCACCTAACCCTCATTGGTTCAGACCACAGACCACTCCTCATCTCCATAACTTCACCAAGTACTACCTCACTCCACCCTCCTTTCAAATATCTAAACATGTGGTATACCCACCCCCTTTACATTAACTGTGTGGCTTCTAACTGGACGAGAATTGAACACACTGACCCCTTAATTAAGCTAAGCCTTCTGCATTAAAAAACAAGCAAAGCATTGACGAAGTGGGGTTGGGAAACTTTTGGAAATGTATTTTCCAATGTCTTATCTACTAAGAAAGAGGTTGAGAGGCTTGAGGCTGCTGTTCAGAATAATTCTACCACTGAAACTGAGTTTCTTACTACCAAGACTAATTTAAATAAAGTTATTGACATCTAGGATATGCTACTCAAACAAAAAGCGTCTGTTAACAATTTTACTGAAGGGTACAGAAACACTAAGTTCTACCATGCCTATGTAAGTTACAAGAGGAAGTGCAATACCATACACTCCATATATTCTACTGAGGGCAAATGGCTTAATGATAATGAACTTATAGCTAAGGACACTGTTAAGTACTACAACTCCCTCTTGAACTCTTCTGCTGATCTCTATGAAGAATAATGAAGAATACTTTGCTGAAGAATCAAGTTACACTGGTCAGCTGAATCTTACTGAACTCCCTTATGATGAGGAAATTTGGGAAGCCCTGAACACAATTGACAACTCTAATGCAACTGGCCCTGATGGCTTCACTGCTGACTTCTATAAAAAAGCATGGTACATCATCAAGAAGGAGGTGGTGGAGGAAATTAAGAGTTTCTTTAGAGGATTCAATCTCCCCAGCTATTTTAGTAACACATCTATTGTGCTAACCCCTAAAAGAGATTTGCAGAAGACTTCGGAACACTTCAGGCCTATAAGCCTTACTTCTGTCATAAGCAAACTCATAAGCAAGATCATTGTGAGAAGACTTCAACCACATCCTGACAAGATTTTCTGTCCAAACTAAACAGCCATCATTAAAGGTAGATCCATTAATGATAATGTGTTGTTGGCAAAAAAACTCACTCTGGATTTAGATAAAATTAGTAGAGGGGGTAACCTCATTTACAAATTGGATATCAAGAAGGCTTATGACACCATTGACTGGAACTTCATCTTGGGGATACTTGCAGCTAGAGGTTTTCAACCATAATTCAAAAATCTCATCCAAAGGTGGCTTATTAACAACAACCACTCCATCCTAATCAATGGCCAACTCAAGGGGTTTTTCACAGCTACCAGAGGACTAAAACAAGGTGACCCACCTTCTCCCACTATCTTTATAATTGCTATGGATTACTTCTCTAGAACGCTAGACAGGAACATCCTCAACCAACAGTACTCTAGATTCCACCACAAATCCAATATAGCAATTTTCCACCTCATGTATGCTGATGATATCATGATATTTTCCAATGTCCAAAATATTGCTATGAAGAAAGTTTATAAATGTATACAACAATTTCAGAATTACTCTGGGATGGAGTTCTGTCCTACTAAATGCCAACTTATATTTAACAAGAGGGCTTCTTCCAATATCAAGCATTGGATCTCCAACTACACTAGCTTCTCTTCTGTTAAGGACCCTGTGAAATATTTCGGGGTTCAACTCATATGGGGGAGATAAAAAATGACCCAATTTGATGAGGTATTGCAGAAAATACAGAAAACACTATCTAGTTGGTCTAATTCTTTCCTGTCTAATGGGGGTAGAATTACCCTCCTTAGAAGCATTATAAATACCTTCCCCTCTTATATTCTCCAAACCAACTAGCTCTAGAAAAGCACCCAAATTTAGTTTTAGAGAGCATTCAGTAGATTCTTATATGCAAGTCAAAGACAGCAGCTACACTGGGCTTCAAGGTCGAAGGTAGCCAAACCAATTGCAGCCGGTGGGTTGGGATTCAAGGGTCTCCAAAAAGTAGCACAAATAAATTTTTGTAAGATGTGAATTCACTTCAGAACATAAACTTCCTTGTGGGCCAATTTCATGTATAGCAAGTATTGCAAGGGCCAGCACCCTTCCCTAATTACGAAGAAGCTGGGGGACTCCAGAATCTGGACTAATAAGCTGAAAATTAGAGAACTAGATGAGGACATGTATACATGGGATTTGGGGAATGGCAAAGTGAGCTTTTGGCTTGACAACTGGTGCCCAAAGGACTGGCTTGGGCCCTCCCCTTCAGACTTTAATCCTCAACTCTCAGTTTGTGACCTCTGGGATGGGGACTCTTGGGATGTTCCTAAGCTTCAATCCATTCTACAGGAGCCTCACCTATCTCGAGTCACTAAGACTCTGTTTGATAAAGGCTGAAAAGATAGGATCATATGGCACAACTACACTACCCAAAGCTTGACTAAAGCTATATATGCTAAGTTAAGTTAATGGGATAAGGTCAATTGGGGTGAAGCCATTTGAAACAGATTTCTATCCCCTTCCATATTATTCTTCTATTGGAGATTCTTCAACAACCTCATGCAAACATATGATATTCTTAAACATAAGGGATTAAGAGGACCCTCAAGATGCTATCTCTGTCTGAAATCTGAAGAGAATAATAATCGCCAGTTTTTCAATTGTGAGTTTGCTCATGAGGTGTGGAAAGAACTCCTTACTAAGATTAAAGGTGAGAACTTGGATAAGGACTGGTCTAGCCTTAAAGCTGGTTGGCATAGTTGGAAAAGAAAACAAGAGGAGTCTATCCCCTTCATTGTAGCTTGGTTCTTGTGGATGTGTAGGAACAACAACAAACATGAAGATAAGATTACTCAACACACCAAGGTTAATAGAAAATGTGTTTCTTATTTAAACAAGCTAATCCAGCTTAAGAACTTCCCAAGCATAAGTCTGTTCTGAACCAGTGCCATCAATAGTCACAGAAGAATTGAGAATGTCACTTGGAAACCTCCTGATTTTCAAACCATGAAAATTAACACTGATGGTAGCTTCTCTAAATGGGGTGCAGGGGTGGGGGGGGTTTCAGAAATTCCTCCTGCAATTGTCTGTTATTCTTTCATGCTCCTTCAGTGGCTAATGATGCTCTTGAAGCTGAGCTCATTGTTGTTTATTGGGCCCTTACATTTGTGCAGAAAGTAACATGGCAGAAAGTTTAGATTGAGGTAGACTCTATACAGCTGATCACCTTGCTTACCACTGATCAGCTATCCTCTTGGCATCATATGCAATGGAAGCACAAAATTGATAAACTTTACAAGAAGTTCACAGTCCAAATGTCTTTCATATACAGAGAAGGAAACCAACCTTCTAATTTGCTGGCCAGACAAGGAATCTATGCAAACTCCATTTATGTTGATGCAAGACCTCCTACCCCATGGTGATAAGTTGAAGACTCCTTACCTAAGATTCAAGCCTAGTCAACTAAAAGAGATTTAGTGTTCTGGGGCTGCTCCCTTTTTCTCTTTATTTAACTATTTTACTCTCTTGTAAGCAATTTTGAGGATTGGTCATCCTCTTTTTATTTGGGGACCCCTCCTTTGGAAATTTTGTACTACTTTAAATGACCAACATGTAGGGAGTCGAATAATGCTCCTTCCTTATATATATATATATATATATATATAATGTTATTCCAAAGTGAGCGACGAGATTTCGATTCCGGCGGTAGATAGCTTCCAACAGGCAACTTCCACATGACACCCAATATAGTGCCGATGACTCATGACGACTCCGCTGGGGAATAGCTTTACTCTCCAGCCCCAACGGGCAACTCCTTCAACAAAAAATCGTATTGATAGCTTCTGACGACTCCGCTCGGGATCTGCTACCCTTTCCATTTAAATTAGGAAATGCTATCTTCACATCTCAGTAATGTGATCATGTCCCTCATGAACCTAATTACCCTTCTTCCGTTGACATACCTTACCCATTTTAGTCTTGGGAAAGTACGATCAACTCTTTGTACTTCAGGCTCGTCTGTTCAACCACCTTTGAATAGGGAGGTTCAAGAGGCCATTAAGGACTTTTTTAATTTTCATGGGGTTGGATCCCCCAATAGGTGTGTTGGTGGGCTAGTTCCACCTGAGCATTTTGCATTGTTAAGTTGGTCCCGGATTGGGTCCTAAACACTTCAGATCTTCTTTTTGACTTTGATTTGCTAATTTGCAAGATAAATTGGATCAACTTAGCAAGTTAAGTTGCTGCGCGCACTTTAAATTTTTTTTGTAATTAAATGTTTCTACTTTTAAGCTACTTTTACTATTTTTTGTAATTCCCACAAACTATATAAAAACATATCCGGTCTACAGATCGATCTCTGTTAATTTTTAGTGCTTGCACTAAGATCACGAGGTTTTGGCTAAATAGCTAACCCCAGAGTTTTCTCGTTTTGCAGTTGCTGCAATGGCACACCCAATGCTCACTTTTTCCTACAACCTATCGACGAGCCGCGATGCCCATAATGGCGCTCCCACCATCAAGTTTGGAGCAGGATTTTAAGATCTCAAGGTCGTTCTTGAAAAAGTCCCGTTCGTCATAAAGAAAGTCGTCGCTCCAGAGGTTGAAAAATCGTCTGCCGAGTTTAACTTGAACTGCCCTCAGTATTTTCCTTCTTACAAGAAGGTCAAGACTACTACCACCACAACCCCTACCAAGCCTGTTGTTCTTGCTGTTGCTAGAGGAAAAGAAGGTATGATCTTTGAAGACCCTACTGAAGGATTGGTCATCCCACCGTTAGTGTTTAAAATTAGATCAAGTTCGAGGACTATAACGCTAACTCGAACCCAAAGAAGAAACCGTAATAGGAGGGTTTGGAGGGCTACTAAAGCCCATGATCCTAAGGAGATACCTGTTGAGAAAAATCCTCACAAAGATAAGTCAGCATTGTCAGAGACCTATCCACTTTGGCAAGGGAGTTGGTTCCATTCCTTAATGGACACTAACGGGTACGAGAGTATCCAAAAAATTGCTGCTACTTTACCGACACCTTATGGACATGGTGGGGAGAGGAAGAATTTTGCTCCCATCACCCGAGTCAGTTCAGTTTTCCAGAGACAAGCTGCTAAGAATGTTGCTCAGTTAGTGAACTACTTAAACTAGTGGGACATGCAGCATGACCTCGCATGAAGAAAGAAATTCTTAAGGACGTCAGATCTGCCAAACAATATTAAAAGTCAATTGAAAACCTGCCTGCTCGCATTCCCTTCTAGTTCCATTTGGGGAGCAGAGATGATACCGCTATTGTCTCTACTGATTCTACTATTACTAGATCTGTTGGTCATCGACCGGTTATGTCACGACTGGGTCCAAGAATTCTACCAATCACCCACCTCAAAGATATTCCTAAAGTCTCAGAGGAAAAGATGAAGAAATTATTCGATATTGTAGTCGGTATGCACTATGGGAAGCATACTTTTCTTCAACATACCGATGAGACATTTCATCTCATGACATCACCGTCAAAGAAAAAGGTGCGGGTACCCAAGATCGCTATACCGATACAGTCCGGTAAGCCCATAATGCAAGAGCATGGAATGAAGCTAGGGTCCAAAGTATCTGACATTGTCACAACAACTGCAAGTGAGATGGAGGAACAGTAGGAGGAGGTCCAGTAGGGTCATCCTTCAAGAATGAATAATCGAAGGAAAATTTGAAAAGCTCAGAGTCAATATTTCTGAGTTGGCTCGGGAACATGGAGTCTCTATTAACGATGATGAAGATTTTGACTATAATTATTTCCTCAAAGAAGATTTCATGGATGTCCATGTTATCGAAAACAAAGCTGTTACATCTGCGCGCGAGGCTTAACCTCTCGTCAAAGAGAATGTAGTAGATGAGCTGCATAAGGCTATCCAAGATGTTCAAAAGTCTGATGAAGAAACCTGAGATCAGACTACTAGATCTAAAGAAACCCAAAGAGGTTGACAAGAAGGATGAACCAAATTATTGTCCATATCATAGATTGCTTTGACACACTACAGAAGAATGTTTTGTCTTGAAGGATTGGCTCAAGAAGAATCTTAAAGAAGGAAATATAATGATCTCGAAGGAATATTTAAAAGAACTTGAAAAATGTTCCATGAATATGATTTCGGTTGAGCCTATCTCTCTGATTGACTAGTATACTGGAAAACATGGATGGAGTACAACTTATAACAAGCTCAAGAGGGTACTGAATCAAATTCAGTATGCATCAAAACAAGCTTTCGTTCAGTGTCTTCAGTCTGCAAAGGCCGAGATGAAGATTTCACCAGAAGATTTGTCATCGTCAAATACAATGAAGAAGAAGAACACTACCACAAAGACTGATAGCACGGGGGGGTAGGATAGAGGCTGCCTCTACTAGATTGGTTATCTCAGATTCGGGGTAGAAAATCCTCAAACCCCTGACTATGTATGATTATCTTTTTACCCCTCCGGGGTCCTATGAATATAATGATCATGGTTCCGGCTACGTTTTAACATTTTCTAGTGATAACGTAACTAATTTTAACCAATCTAGCCTCGATCTCAATTCCCAAAACTATCCTCAAATCATACTTAAGTCCGATGAACTTGCTAGCAAGACCAAAGGAGACATTGACGATACCTCTTACGATAGCACTAGGAGTGAGGAACTAATCTTCGAGTGCCACAATGCGCCACTTGCCATCAACCTAGATCTTTCTGACAAAGAAGAAACACTGCAAGATTCGACAATGATATCTCAAGGAGTTACAAAAGTGAACTTAAGAAGTGGGAGAGTATTACCCCCAAGAATAGGCACAATAGGTAAAGGAAAACAAATATTAACTCGAGAAGAGCTACCTCCACCTCCACCAGTGGAAGAACCACATAACCAAGAGAAAATTGGAGGATCATACAAAGTGGATTACAATGTGCTAGCTCATCTTAGGAAGTTGATGGCTAGATTA
>NW_018165790.1:487046-492061 GCF_001263595.1 Phalaenopsis equestris | reverse complement strand
CTAATCTTCTCAAAGGAGATGAGAGAGTCTCTAGTTATAGCCTTGCTCGACCCAGAGATCTGTTTATCCCAATTGGCCAGCACATCCTCAGATGAAGTTTGTTCGTTGAAGGAAAAACCTTGGGGTGACCTTCACAAATGAGGACTTGCTGCTTGGTACCTCTGATCACAATCATCTGCTCTACATCTTTGTTAACATTGACAGATCTGTGTTGTCCACAGTTTTAGTAGATCAAGGAGGATCACTCAACTTGATGAGTATCGAAAATTGGCCTAATTGGAAATTGAAGCCCAAGAGCTTATGACCGATAAAATGATGTTAAGAGGATTTAACAAAAAGGGAGAGAGAGCCCTCGGATCAATCACATTACTATGAAGGTTGGAGAACTAGTGAAAACCACTAAATTCCACATCATCGATGCCGAGACCTCTTTCAATGCTTTACTTGCTTTACTCTCTTTCAATGCTTTACTTGGTCGACCATGGATTCATGAACACAATATGGTTCTGTCGTGTCTACACCAATGCCTTAAGTACTACAATGAAGGACAAGAACATTGTATCAAGGGAGATTTACAACAGTTTTCAGTGCATGAAGTTGGTATTCATGAAGATGCTGCCTACTAAGCGCCTCCAAAGAAGACTGTCTTCACCAAAGAAACTATCTTCTTTCCTGAAATTGTGACAAGTAAAAGTGAAGATTTAGAAGAATTATAATGGAAAAGCCATTCAACTCTGCTTCATCAATCTTTCACAATTCTTTTTCAACAAATTGGTTGGGGTTCCTTTAGTTCGCACGCATAAGGTCAAGGCCGAGGACGTGGACGAGGAAGAATCAACTTAATCGTTGAATGGACTAGGCCAACCATCAACATTGGTGATGAAGACAGTTCCGAAGATGAATTAATGATGAAAAAATACACTCCATATATTCTACTGAGGGCAGATGGCTTAATGATAATGAACTTATAGCTAAGGACACTGTTAAGTACTACAGCTCGATCTTGAACTCTTCTGCTGATCTCAATACTGACTATGAAGAATACTTTGTTGAAGAATCAAGTTACACTGGTCAGCTGAATCTTAATGAACTCCCTTCTGATGAGGAAATTTAGGAAGCCTTGAACACAACTGACAACTCTAAAGCAGCTGGCCCTGATGCCTTCACTGCTGACTTCCACAAAAAAGCATGGCACATCATCAAGAAGGAGGTGGTGGAGGCAATTAAGAGTTTCTTTAGAGGATTCAATCTCCCCAGCTATTTTAGTAACACATCTATTGTGCTAACCCCTAAAGGAGATTTGCAGAAGACTTCGGAACACTACGGGCCTATAAGCCTTACTTCTGTCATAAGCAAACTCATAAGCAAGATCATTGTGAGAAGACTTCAACCACATCTTGACAAGATTTTCTGTCCAAACCAAACTGCCTTCATTAAAGGTAGATCCATTAATGATAATGTGTTGTTGGCACAAGAACTCACTCTGGATTTAGATAAAATCATTAGAGGGGGTAACCTCATTTACAACTTGGATATCAAGAAGGCTTATGACACCATTGACTGGAACTTCATCTTGGGGATACTTGCAGCTAGAGGTTTTCAACCAGAATTCAAAAATCTCATCCAAAGGTGGCTTATTAACAACAACCACTCCATCCTAATCAATGGCCAACTCAAGGGGTCTTTCACAGCTACCAGAGGACAAAAACAATGTGACCCACTTTCTCCCACTATGTTTATAATTTATATGGATTACTTCACTAGAACGCTAGACAGGAACATCCTCAACCAACAGTACTCTAGATTCCACCACAAATCCAATGTAGGAATTTCCCACCTCATGTATGCTGATGATATCATGATATTTTCCAATGTCCAAAAGATTGCTGTGAAGAAAGTTTATAAATGTATACAACAATTTCAGAATTACCCTGGGATGGAGTTCTGTCCTACTAAATGCCAACTTATATTTAAGCTTCTTCCAATATCAAGGATTGGATCTCCAACTACACTAGCTTCTCTACTATTAGGGACGCTGTGAAATATTTGGGGGTTCGACTCATATGGGGGAGATAAAAAATGACCTAATTTGATGAGGTATTGCAGAAAATACAGAAAACTCTATCTAGCTGGTCTAATTCTTTCCTGTCTAATTGGGGTAGAATTACTCTCCTTAGAAGCATCTTAACTACCTTCCCCTCTTATATTCTCCGAACCAACTACCTCAAGAAAAGCACCCAAATTAAGTTTGAGAGAGCATTCAGCAAATTCTTATGTGCAAGTCAAAGACAGCAGCTACACTGGGCTTCAAGGCCGAAGGTAGCCAAAGCAATTGCAGCTTGTGGGCTGGGATTCAAGGCTCTCCAACAAGTAGCACAAATAAATTTCTATAAGATGTGGATTCACTTCAGAACACAAACTTCCCTGTGGGCCAATTTCATGTATAGCAAGTATTGCAAGGGCCAACACCCTTCCCTAATTACCAAGAAGCTGGGGGACTCCAGAACCTGGACTAATAAGTTGAAAATCAGAGAGCTAGCTGAAGACATGTAAACATGGGATTTGTGGAATAGCAAAATGAGCTTTTGGCTTGACAACTGGTGCCCAAAAGACTGGCTTGGGCCCCCCCCTTCAGACTTTAATCCTCAACTCTCAGTTTGTGACCTCTGGGATGGGGACTCCTGAGATGTTCCTAAGCTTCAATCCATTCTACAGGAGCCTCACCTATCTCAAGTCACTAAGACTGTATTTGATAAAGGCAGAATAGATAGGATCATATGGCACAACTACACTAACCAAAGCTTGACTAAAGCTATATATGCAAAGTTAAGTGAATGGGATAAGGTCAATTGGGGTGAAGCCATTTGGAACAGATTTCTATCCCCCTCCATATCCTTCTTCTGTTGGAGAATCTTCAACAACCTCATGCACACTGATGATATTCTTAAACATAAGGGATTAAGAGGACCCTCTAGATGCTATCTCTGTCTGAAATTTGTAGAGAATAATAACCGTCAGTTTTTCAATTGTGAGTTTGCTCATGAGGTGTGGAAAGAACTCCTTACTAAGATTAAAGGCGAGAACTTGGATAAGTACTGGTCTAGTCTTAAAGCTGGTTGGCATAGCTGGAAAAGAAAACAAGGGGAGTCTATCCCCTTCATTGTGGCTTGGTTCATGTGGATGTGTAGGAACAGCAACAAACATGAATATAAGATTACTCAACACACCAAGGTTAATCGAAAATGTTTTTCTTATTTAAACAAGCTAATTCAGCTTAAGAACTTCCCAAGCATATCTGAACCAGTGCCATCAATAGTCACAGAAGAATTGAGAATGTCACTTGGAAACCTCCTGATTTTCAAACCATGAAAATTAACACTGATGGTAGCTATGGGGTGCAGGGGTGGGGGGTTCCAGAAATTCCTCCAGCAATTGTCTGCTATTCTTTCATGCTCCTTCAGTGGCTAATGATGCTCTTGAAGCTGAGCTCATTGTTGTTTACTGGGCCCTTACATTTGTGCAGAAAGTAACATGGCAGAAAGTTTGGATTGAGGTAGACTCTTTACAGCTGATCACCTTGCTTACCACTGATTAGCTATCCTCTTGGCATCATATGCAATGGAAGCAGAAAAATTGATAAAATTTACAAGTTCACAGTCCAAATGTCTTTCATATACAGAGTAGGAAACCAACCTGCTAATTGGCTGGCCAGATAAGGAATCTATGCAAACTCCATTTCTGTTGATACAAGACCTCCTAACCCTCTTGCCCTCTTACCCCATGGTGATAAGCTGAAGACTCCTCACCTCAAACTCAAGCCTAGTCAACTAAAAGAGATTTATTGTCCTGAGGCTTCTTCCTTTTTCTCTTTCTTTAGCAGTTTTACTCTCTTATAAGCAATTTTAAGGATTGGTCTTCCTCCTTTTGTTTGGGGACCCGTCCTTTGGAACTTTTGTACTACTTTAAATGATCAACATGTAGGGAGCCAAATAATGCTCCTTCCTTATATATATATATATATATATAAATGTACTTCCAAAATGGGCGACGGGATTTCAATTCTTGTGACCGACAGCCCCAATGGGCAGCTCCTTCAACCAAAAATAGTGTTGATAGCTTCTGACGACTCCGCTCGGGATCTGTTACCCTTTCTATTTAAATGAGGAAACGTTATCCTCACATCTCAGTAATGTGATCATGTCCCCCGTGAACCTAATTACCCTTCTTCCGTTGACATACCTTACCCATTTCTGTCTTGGGAAAGTACGATCAACTCTTTGGACTTTAGGACCATCTGTTCAACCACCTCTGATACTCATGTAGATGGTCCCCTAAACCTACTAGCCCTAGGGTTATGGTTTGGCTAAGACCACCATTTAGTGGACCCAAAATGGGGTTTCCTTTGGTCCATGGCTTATTGGTGATGATTGGTACCTCAAATCTATCAAAATACCCATCTTGGCCATTTACCCCTAAAGCACCCCCAAATTACCAAAATACCCCTCTTGGGCCAAAATTCCAAAAATTCCAAAAACTCCCAAAAAATTCCAATAAATCGTAAATATTCCCAATTTCATTTTTTGTAACTACCACATGACCCAATTTGGCCAATTTGACCATCTTTAAGCAAAATCCCCAAATTGCCCTTTAAAGACCCAAATTTCCCAAAATCCAACTCAAATGTCCACCAGTTTGATCTCAATTGACACCAAATTCTAATCCTAAACTCAAATTCCCTTTTTATATGACCAAACTAAATCAAATCTAAGCTCAATTGGTCCATGATTTGAGCCCAATTTTGATTTGGGCCAAAACCCCAATTTTGACCATATGACTTAATCTCACCAAATTGAACCCATAGCCAAGTCAATTGGCCTCAATTGATGTTGAAAAATCTTGATAACATTCCTATACATCCAAATCAACCATAAATTGGCCTTGGTGAATCCTCAAATCCATTTGATTTTGGCCTAAATCCAAAATTCCCAAATTTAGCCCCAAATTGGCTAAGTCCC
>NW_018165790.1:485383-486174 GCF_001263595.1 Phalaenopsis equestris | reverse complement strand
CCAATTTTGAGCTCAAACTCTTGCCCGAAACCAGGACAAAACCCAATCCCAACTTACAGACCACCAAACTCCCAATAGTTTTTGCCCACACCTTCACAAGAGTGAAAGAAGCCAAAGCCCCATCAAATCCCCCTTCCACAGAGCCTCTACCATAGCTCTAGACCAACACCCAAATTTGGTCGTGATCGAATTCATACCTAGGCCTTACACCAAAACTAGGGACTTAATACCTAGCCTCCTTGGACCCCAACGAACGTGATAAGCACCTCTGATCGAAGCCTCCCGTCTCAGAGCAAAGGTATAAAACCAGAAATGTCACCCAAATCAAACCTATAGGCCAGCTCATCCAAATCAAACTTTGGAGCTCCTCTGCCCTCTACCTAAGCACCACAATGCACCCAAGCTTATGCCATGAGAGCCACCCCATGACCATTTTTATAAAAACTCACCTCCCACGGCCATGGGAGGTGTGTTGAAATTTCCTTAAAGAGGTCTCTCCAAACTTTACACAGAGTTTCCCTAAGATCCCCTCAGTGCATTCCAATCATTTTTTCCTCACCCATTCCCATTGTCGGAGCCCAATTTTGAGCTCGAAACCCTGTGGGAAACCAGGACAGAGCCCAATACACCTCCACACTCCACCAAACTTCAATTATTTTTGCCCACACCTTCACAAGAGTGAAAGAAGCCAAAGCCCCATCAAATCCCCCTTCCACAGAGCCTCTACCATAGCTCTAGACCAACACCCAAATTTGGTCGTGATCGAATTCATACCTAGGCCTTACACCAAA
>NW_018165790.1:483209-484284 GCF_001263595.1 Phalaenopsis equestris | reverse complement strand
TATTTTGAGTTTATTTCATAACTTAAATTGATTTTTAAAAATAAATACCACTCGTGGCACTTAAATGATTTTTAAAAATCAAAATATAACTCAAAAAATTATGAAACTTAGTTTTTTTGAGTTCTTTGTGATAAGGGATATTTTATAAAAATAAAATAATATTTAAGATACAAAATTAATTTTTGGCCTATTTTAAGTATTTAAATAATTAAAAATTCATAAAAATCAGAAAATTAATAAAACTCATGGAAATATTCTAAATTATTTCCTAATCACTTAGAAACAATCAAAGTATTTTTTCTGATTTTCTAAATAAAGATATTTATTTTCAAAGCTTAAAAATAATTTTTAAAGGGCTAAAAATGAGTTTTCACTAAAATAATTCCAATAAATCAAGAAAAAATCAAAAAAATATAAAATTCTTTCCTCCAAGTTTTTTGACCTTAGGGAGATTTTTCAAAATTATAAAACTCAATTTTCACCACCTAAAATATTTTATTTTTATTAAATATCCCAGAACTTAAAATAATTCTAATAAATCACAGAGAATTTAAAAAATCATGAAATTTGGTCCAAGGGCTTCTCTACTCTAGGTATACCTCCAGTAAAACTTTCAAGGGATTATAATTTACCTTGATTAAGTTAGGAATTTTCTTTGAAAAATCTTATTTTTGCATGAAAATATTTATGTAAAATAAATTAAATTTTGAAAAATCATCTTTTCTCTTATGATGTCTTAATTGACCCATGAATGAGATAGGATAAAAATTTTAAAGTCATTTGACTTGAATTTGACAAATTATGAAGTGTTAGAGCCTTAGGGGCAAATATGTAATTTTGGAAATTTAGCCTTAATTAACATTTAGGCTTGGGTTAATTCAAGGAGGGAAAATGAGTAACCTCTAATCTTAATCAATTTATTTGATCATTGAAACACAAAGTGGTTAATTGGTAGAAATCAATCTCCCTTTCTCAATTAAGATTAATAAATTTCTAAATTATTAAAATTTGGAAGCTTATTAAAGTTAAATGAACCTAAGACTTAGGGGTATGGGACTTAGGGGTATGAATTTTG
>NW_018165790.1:482894-483199 GCF_001263595.1 Phalaenopsis equestris | reverse complement strand
AAGTCAATAACTTAGGGGTATGAATTTTGAAGTCAATAACTAATCAATTTAATACCCTATTTTGATTTTCAAATAAAATCCAAATCATGAATCACTAAAGTTTAACCCTTAACCCTTTTCAAAATTAATTGAGACACTCACCTAGGTCTCAAGGGCTTAGTGATGACTTAAGCTAAATAAAAATTGATTAAACAACGATTAGAAAAATAAACATGATTAAATCCAACATCCTTGAAACACCACTAAGCCCAATTAGGATTAAAATTTGGCTAAGTGTTCAAATTACACTAACTTGCCCCTTTAAG
>NW_018165790.1:466767-481324 GCF_001263595.1 Phalaenopsis equestris | reverse complement strand
TTTGATTGAGCCTCATCCTCAATTCTTGTGTTTATCCTTCGGGATAGATACAGGATTTGAGGTACAATGCTCTTTCATTTTAAACTACGAAAAATATGGGGTCAGTTTGATTTCATAGTTCAACGTCCTTCCGAAGCGGGCAACGGGATTTCGATTTCGGTGACCGACAACTTCTTACGGGAAACCCCACGAACAAACCATCCCCCGAAATAGCACCGACATAGGTCTTTGGCGTTACCTCCGAGAAATTTTTAAGCTTCGTTGTCCGTCATCGGGGAATCGAGATCAACCCAGATTAGATTAAAGTTATCTTAGAGATGCCTCCACCCAAAACCTTAAAATGGCAACGTTCTTTCCAAAGGAAGTTGACATATCTGAGATGCTTTAGTTCTAATCTCTCAAGTAGGTGTCAGCCCTTATCGACATTAATTAAAAAGGACGCCAAATTTGTTTAGGAAGAGAAATACCGGCGGGGCTTCAACTATGTGAAGCAATATTTAATGACACCTTCTGTCCTTATAGCCCCTATCCCGAGGAAAATTTTGATACTTTATACCGCGGCCTTAGATGACTCTCTTGGAACCCTCTTAGCTCAAGTCAATGATGAGGGTAAAGTGAGGGTAAAGAAAATGACAGGAAAAAAGAAAATGCACTCTACTACTTGAGTCGCTGCCTAATACCAACGGAGATAAGGTATCGACCTATTGAGAAGCATTGTCTGGTGTTAATTTTCGCCGCCCAAAAGCTTAGACATTACAGCTTTTTACAAGATTTCCAATAAGATTGTCTAATTTCAAAAGTTAATCCGATGCACTATTTGATGACCCGACCAACACTCTCTAAATGTCTAGTAAGATGGTCAATGGTTTTATTGCAATTTGATATAACTTTTATTCTCCTCCATGCTATCAAGGAACAAATTTTAGTAGAATTTCTCGCTACACACTCACTTCCAGCTGGGTCCCCTCTTAATGATGAACTACCAGATGAGCAGATACTACAAATGGAATTCTCCTGTGCGCAACGCTGGGAGATGTACTTTAATGTAGCTTTGTCAGCCAGAAAGGACAAAGGATCAGACACAATTATACCAAGCAAACCATATATCAATTTGATCTTTATCACGCTAGATAAGGGTATGTTGAGGTTTTCATTCCACCTGACAGAGCCATGTACCAACAACAACATGTACCAACAACAAAGCAGCAACAAAGCAGAACATGAAGCCTTCATCACCGGATTAGAGTTGGCAGTCTCGATGGACATAATAGACATTGTCATCTATGGCAACTCACAACACGTCTTCCAACAAGTCACCGAAACAAGATTTTAAAACCAAGACTAGCAGAATAACATCAATACATGATGAAGCTACTAGAATAAATTCCCAATGTAGCTTTCTACCGGATTCTTAGGGAAGATAATGCTCATGCTGACACCCTACCAAAAACACAAAAAAGAATTGGCATGTCCCCCGGAGGATTCCATTGATCTCACAGTACAAGGAAGATGAGTTTTATCTCAGATCGACCTCAAAACTCTACACAAGCTCGACTAAACCCGACACAAGCTCAAGAAAGAGGAAAAAATGATGACTGTGGTTGCTGATATCAATCAAGATTATGGCAAGTCATTAATAGAATATTTGCATACTGGAAAGCTACCAGAGGACAAGTCTAAGGAACATCACATTACAAAATGGGCTATTTCTTACGCTGTAGTGGGTGACATCCTCAATAGAAGATTGTTTAACTAGATGTGACTACAATGTTTGAGCAAAGACAAAGCATAAGATATTGTTAGAGAAGTACATGTCGGATTGTGTGGCGTTCACCAGTCAGGGCCAAAGATGAAAATGAAGATCAAGAGACTCGGATATTATTGGCCAGTAATGATGTCCGAGTCTATGTATACAACCAGAAGATTTCACAAGTGCCAGGTGCATGGGGTGGTCTTACACCAACCTCCAAATGTGCTACACCCAACTGTTGCCTCGTGGTCATTCGAGTGTTGGGAAATGAATATAATAGGATCGATAGACCCTCCATCCTCTAAAGGACACATATTTATACTTGCCAATACACATTATTTCTCCAAATGAGCATAGCCAGTGTCTTTGCAAGAGGTCACTCCTTCAATTCTTCAAGTTCCAAGTCGTCTACCGTTTTGGGGTTTCGTGCAGAATAATTTTTGATATTTTACAAGCCTTTAAAAGCACCAAAATCAACAATTTTATCAAATGACATGGGATAAATGACATGGGATAGATTGCATGGGATAGATTGGAGATACTCTACAATTTACTATCTCAGAGAAAATGGCCTAACTGATGCCATCAATAAGACATTGGTACAGATTTTAAAGAAAATATTGGATGACAATAAAAGAGATTGGCACAACAAATTATTAGAAGCCTTGTGGGCCTATCAAACGACATTAAGGTCTCCCATCAGTGTACACCCTACATGCTCATGTACGGGTCCGAGGCCGTACTATCGTTAAAAGTTCATAAGCTTTCTCTCAGAGTCCCTGTCGCCAATAGACTAACAATAGATGAAAGTGAAAAACTCAGACTTGAAGAACTAGAGAGACTTGAAAGAAAATAACTAAAAGCAGAACAAAATTTGGAACTTAATTACGTGAAGATGGCACTAGTTCATGACAAATTGGTCTGCCCAAGGACATTCAAAGTTTTTGACCTTGTCCTCATGCTCAAAAGAACCATTCTTGCACATCGCAAGAAAGGTGGAAAATTTGAGCCAGCTTGGGAGGGACCATTTGTCGTAGAAAAGTTCTACGCAGGAGGAGCCTACCGGTTAGTAGATTTCCTTGGTGAAAGGCCCATGTTGCCTATCAATGGATGATACCTAAAGGCGTACTACATAATTTGACATTGCTTGACTTTGCTTTATTTGAAATTTTAATTGTTCTGGGGTTATCTATTTAGCCAAATGTCTGTGACCGGGTCCAAAAGTTTGTAATAAAATTAACCTCAACATAATGAAAAATGTTGAAATTATACTCTTAAATTACACATTTCAATTTTCTCTTTTAAACTTGATACTCTACTAAATTAAATGAAATATATACATAAATAAATTGTCTTCTCACCAACATAAACTAAAAATTTTCTTTAATAAGTACTTTGTTTTATTCTTGTTCACGGTTAGTTTCAGCTCACTGATATTTTTTGTCTTCTGCAGAGAAATGTCAGGCCAGAGGTTGATTTTTGCTTTTAAAGATGGTTGGAACCTCGCTCTCAACGAGGAAAGGGTGCCGCAGGGTGGCATCATAGACTTTGACATGGACTTTAGTCATGTAGAAATGGACTATGAGGGTCCCCTGATGGTCGTGGTTAGCTGTCAGGAAAAGGAAGGGCTACCTTCGCTGCTAAGGTTTGGCACTAGAGATAGTTCCTCTTTGAAGGGGAAAAATGTGATAGTACAGCAAGACTCGATGGAGCGAACTTGTCGCCTACCGTCTATGATAGCTACGTCAACCGGAGGCCTAGTCACTGCTAGTGATGAAATACTTCTAGATGTGCCTCTACGAAGAACTTAACGTAGAAACGCTAACCGACGAATGCATAGGGCTTTCCTAACAAAGAGAGAATATGCCATAAAGGGGCGGAGAACTTGATCACCCCTATCCCTGAGGGGAATATCTATGATCAGAGCATGAGAGAGACCTCTTCTAGCATACTTGATACAAACGATGAGTCTGGATTTGTTACAGAGCCAGAGATACTACCAACTTCAGATGTTCTTTGTACGGGTTGCTCAACCTGCAACACTGAGATACCTGCACGAACGTCAGCTACAGGGTCATTCATGGAGTGCCCGGACTGCAACGTCCTCCACCTTGAGCACTACAGTACTTTAGAGGAATATGTCTCCTCTCATGATGGATTTTAGACCACTGATTACCCGATGGATGCAGAACCATATGTCACGTTGGGTACAGAGCCATATATCCAGTTGGATGCAGAGCATACATTCCGTTGCACATAGAGATAGTACCAGCCTGGATTCCTGTCAACGATGAAATATGGGAACATCTCCGACAGCCACCGATCATCAGTACGGTAGAATACTACAAGATGAGTAAGGTAAGCACAAGAGATTTTTGAATTCTATGAAGAAGTGCGAGGAAGGTTCATCAACATATTAGAAGGATTGGAGCTATATACCAAGGTCTTCTCCGAGAGTGATGAACAAAATATTCTCAACTATATTTTTTATTTAAGAGATAGGGGTCGAGAAGGTCTACTGATGGAAAGAACCTATTCTGAGCCAAGAAACTGGATGCGAGGAAAGGGGAAGATAACCATACAATGTGGCTGCTGTTACAACTTTATTAACGCCAGACAAGGAAATCCTCCTGGGACTAAGAGACATGATCAGGTGGATCCGCTACCCACCTTAATAAAGTGGATGATTAAAAGAATGGTCTGATGGAACATACTGCCAGCTTACTGTATCATCAACATATATGATGAAGGAGACTGCATACCTCTGCACATTAACCATCATGACTTTGTGAGGCCTTTTTGTACGGTTTCATTCATGAGCAAGAGCAACATCCAGTATGGAAAAGAAATAGGTATCATTGGCCCTAGCTAATTCAGAGGAGCCGTGGAAATTCTGCTACCTGTTGGTTTAATGCTAGTTCTTAAAGGTAATGGAGTAGACGTCACCAAACACTCCAATCCAGGGCTGTGACATCGTAGGGTGTCTGTAACTTTCCGAAGAATGGATGACAAAAAAATGCCATATGGATTCCAACCAGACCCGAAATTTGAAGAACTACTGCCGTAGAAGCTACGAGAGGGTTGCACCTCTAAGCACATGCAAAGGGCACTCTTGCCATGGAGCCCCTAGAGCATGGCTTAGGAGGTCAGCTCGATCAAGAGCTTGCCTCTTCAGAGACAGACACTTAGAGGATTCCTTTTTTTACTGCATTCTTGTTGCAGTAGACATGATATCCATTAGACATGCTCAGCCTATGATATGTACTTGGCATGAGATATTTTTGGATGTACTTTGATGCAATTAGCGTAATTGTACTTCTTGAGGCCTTGGCCTACGCTTAATCTATAGCATTTATTGGAGTAGATTAATGAAATATTATTCAAAATTTTGTCTTTTTGCTCATTTGCCCTTTTTGGTACTATGAATAAAAGCCACAAACAATATGCTGGTTTGAGATTACAATGAACAAAGAACAAAACAATGAAAACTTAATAATAAAGTTCAAATAAAACACTCTTTTAAAAATCAATCAACCAATGAAAACAAAATATTAGAAAAGCATATTTTGAAAAACTAAACATGCTAAAAAAATAAGAAAAGAACATAAATATGTTGAGTTGATTCTCTCGACTTCAGGGTCTCTTACACTTTGCTAGCGTAGCACGACCATCCTAGTCTGCACTAAATCTCATAAAATTTCACATATCTTCCTCAACAATGTAAACCTTATCAATGTAAACCTTCAACAATGTAAACCTTATCACATGACACATATCTATGAGTTCAACACCACAAACTCTTTGTAAATTTAAATTCTTGTTTGGGAATCAGTCCCCAACATTTGATTTCCATGCTTTCAGATCGGTCCCTAACTTTCGATCCTCTTTCTGAGATTTGATCCTTAAATTTTAATTCTCATTTTACAATCAGTCCCTAACTTTTGATTCCCTCGCTTTGAGGTCTGTCCCTAACTTTCGATCCTTTTTTTGAGATTTGATCCTTAAATTTCAATTCTCATTTTGGAATCAGTCCCTAACCTCTGATTTGCTTGCTTTGAGTTCGGTCCCTCACTTTTGATCATCTTTTTGAGATTTGATCCTTAAATCTCAATTCTCATTTCAGAATAAGTCATTAAGTTATGATTCCCTCTCTTTTAGGTCGGTCCCTAAATTCCAATCCTCTTTTTGAGATTGATTCTTAAATTTCAATTCTCATTTCTGAATCAGTCCCTAACTTCTGATTCCCTCCAATCGTGGTTGATCCCTTACTTCCGATCCTCTTTTTGAGATTGATCCCTAAATTTCAGTTCTCATTTTAGAATCACTGCCTAAGTTCTGATTCCCTCCTTTCGAGGTCAGTCCCAAACTTTCGATCCTCTATTTGAGAATTATCCTTAAATTTCAATTTTAATTTAAGAATCAGTCCCAAACATTTGCTTCCCTCGCTTTGAGGACGATCCTTAACTTTCAATTCTCTTTTTGAGATCCAATCCTTAAATTTCAATTCTCATTTTGGAATCATTCCCTAACTTCTGATTCCGTCGCTTTAAGGACGGTCCCTAACTTCCGATCCTCTTTTTGAGATTTGACCCTTAAATCTCAATTCTCATTTCGAGATCAGTTTCTAACTTTTGATTCCCTCACATTGAGGATGATCCCTAACTTCTAATCCTCTTTTTGAGATTGATCCCAAAATTTCAATTCTCATTTTGGAATCAGTCCCTAACTTCTGATATCCTCCTTTTGAGGTCGGTCCTGAACTTTCGATCCTCTTTTGAGATTGATCCCAAAATTTGTATACTCATTTCAGAATCAGTCCATAACTTCTGATTCCCTCCTTTTGAGGTCGGTCCCTAACTCTCAATCCTTTTTTGAAGATTGTTCACTAAATTTCAATTCTCATTTTGGAATCAGTCCCTAACTTTTGATTCCCTCGCTTTGAGGTCAGTCCCTAACTTACGATCCTCACGATCCTCTTTTTGAGATTTGATGATTTGATCCTTAAATCTCAATTCTCATTTTGGAATCATTCTCCAACTTCTGATTCCCTTGCTTTAAGGTTGGTCCCTAACTTGCGATCCTCTTTTTAAGATTTGATCCTTAAATATCAATTCTCATTTCGGATACAGTCCCTAAGTTCTGATTCCCTCGCTTCGAGGTTGGTCCCTAACTTCCGATCCTCTTTTTGAGATTTATACCTAAATTTAAATTCTCATTTCGGGATCAGTTCTTAAATTCTAGTTCCCTTCTTTAATGTCAGTACCTAAATTCCGATTCTCTTTTTGGAATCGTACCTAATTCTTAATTTCTACTACATGGTTAGCTCTTACATGATGATTCTCATTCTCTATAAACACCCAAAACTTGGTAATTTGAAACCCACTCTCCAATCCCCCGTGAGAGTTCCTACTTCTTCACTTCGATCAAACATTCACTTGCTAATTCCCTAGTGGATGCAAAAAGCACACACAATTCTACACCTCCTTCTAGGTCTATTGACTTAAGACTTTGTATTGGTTTTGTTGTTCTCGTTGGTCAACGACAATACGCGCGGTGTGATTGCCCAGCACACCACAGTTATTGGGGGTCCATTTGTTGACCTCAATTTTGGTTGAGGTTTAGTTTTCCCACTTTTGTTGCCTAAGGTCTAGCCATAGGACTTTCCTATTGACTATTCTTAGAAAACCTGAAAAGGAACCCTCGCCATTATAAATTCGACACTCCTCCTTGCTGTAGCACTTAGTTGGTGGGGTCAATATAGGGGAGCTCAAGGGGAGTTCCCATAGGACTGTTTGATCTTAGGGTTGACAGTGGATGTTGGAGTGGAGTTGGTTCACTCACTGACACTCACTTTCACTCACAATTCCTCACAACCACTGACAACCCTAAACCCAATATTTGTTGACTTTGATCTTTTGATCATTTGGGAGACTCATGTAGATGATCCCCAAAACCCACTAGCCTTGGGCTAGGGTTTAGCTAAGACCAGTACTTAGAGGACCCAAATGGGGATTCCATTGGTTCATAGCTCACGTAGGGTGGTTGATACCCCAACCCTACCAAAAACATCCAACTTGGACTTTTGCCCCAAATATTCAACCCCTAACCTACCCAAATTACCTAAACACCCCCAAATCCCAAATTTGGTCAAAATCCTCAAAAACACCCAAAATATTCAAACTTGTTCAAAAAATCATTTTAAACCATTTGAAGATACCCAAATTTCCCAAAACTACCCAAAAATGCAAATTTTACCAAAATCCCTCCAATTTGCCAAAATTACAAAAATACCCTTGGCACCCCAAACGTTTCCAAAACATCCAACATCAGTTTCCAAAACATCCAAAATCACTCCAAATGTTTCCAAACCCAATTTGGACCTTTCAATTGAACTTAATTTGGCTAATTTGACCATTTTTACCAAAACCCCCAAATTGCCTTTAAAGGCCCAATTTCCCCAAATTCACCTCAAATGTCCATCAATTTGGGCCCAATTTTCTTCAATATCAATCCTAAACTTAAAATTCACCATTCATATGACCAATTTAAACAAAATCCAAGCTTAATTGGCCCATACTTTGAGCCCAATTTTGATCTAAGTCAAACCCCCAATTTTGGCTACATGACTTAATCCTACCAAATTGAACCCCATAAACTACACAATTTGCCACAATTTATGCTGAAAACTCTTCATAACAATCCTACACATCAAACTTAACCTTTAATTTGCCTTGGTGAGGCAACATTTTCATTTAATTTTGACCTAAGTTTACAATCCCCAAATTTACCCCAAATTGGCCATATCTCCAAATTTCACCAAATTGAATGCCCTAACCCCAAAATTGACACCTGATTTATGTTGACAACTCTTCATGATGTTTCTATTGACCCTTTTCAACAATCAATTTGGACTTAGCCCAAGCTTAGTACAATCTAGACCCAAGTCTAGCCCAACATGCCCAAAGTGACCAAAATTCCAAAATCCTTCAAATTGAACTCAAAATCATTTCAATCCTTTACCAAAAATCGTCATTACAATCATATACATCAAATTGATTAATCATTTGGGCCAATTAACAAGGCTAGCCTAACCTAAAACCAACATCTAGCTATTTTGACCCACATGAACCCATGAAGCAAAATTGGCATAGCCACCTTAAAAGCACCAACTTTATGACTCCACAGCCACTAAGCTCCTCCTAAGGACCAGGCTAAACCACCTTAAATCCACCAAAGCATGCTATAGACCAATGGATCCCAAAATTAAGGGATAAAATTAAGGGATTCATTCCCAATTAAGGGATTCATTCCCTTTTTTAGGCTTTAACCACAAAATCTCTTCCAACATTGATTGCTGTAGAGAGTTAACCATCATTAGCCACCCCTGACCTTCCTGAGCCATAAGGTGACCACTCCCTAGTTGTCCAACCATCTTGGTGGGCGGAATTTGGCCAAACCATGAGCCACCACCCATAAATTCAACCCAATTCAATCCTAGATGCCAAATCAGCTCAACTGCTCTTTAGGGCTTCTCTGCCCTCCACATAAGCAATATTTTTCACCCCCCAATTGGACCTGGAAACTTGCCAAGGCCATTTTATTTAAAGCTCACCTCCATGGCCAATAGAGGAGACCTGAAAATTTCTTAAGGAAACTCTGCCAAATTAAAGATTCCAGAGACTCTTTAGGACCTCCACAGTTCAAGCCCACCATTTTCCTCCTCTGGTTCCCTTTGTGTGAGTTAAATTTTGAGCTCAAATTTTCAGTTGAAACCAGGACAGAACTCCCGACATCTCCACAGTCAACCAAACTCCAATTAACTATGCACACACCATCCCCACAGTGAAAGAAGTTGATTCCCCACAAAAGTCCCTTCTGAAATAGGTTCTAACCTAGCTCTAAACCAACACCTGAATTTGAGCTTCATTAAATTCATACCTAGACAATTTACCTAGGCTTGAGACTTCATCTGGAGGTTTGTTGGGACCAATCAAAGCTACCACAACCATCTAATTGAGGCCTCCCCTCTCAGACAAAGGTATTTAACTCCAACCCAAAATTGATCTTGTTTCATACGTACTTACTATATTCATACTGTATAATCTGTATAGATAGGTTTGTTTTGAGTAAATGAGTCTCTAAGAAAAAACCCCATGAGATTTGATTGAGTCTAGAGGGTGATCTTAAGGTTTTAGTGTGGATGGTTTTTGGGTTAGCCTACTTGGGGACTATGACGGGGAGCCGTCCGCTCGCACGTTTATCTCATAAACATGCGTGAACCGCGAGCTGCATGGCATGCTAGGGTGGAAAGCATAGTGAATGGGAGAGCATTGTGTCGCCTTTCAGAGCTTCCTAGAATCCAGTCATTGCCACGTGGTTAAATAAAAAATAGGGTATTTTCTGATTTATTTAAATGCCTGACTTGAAAAAAATCATATCTTTGCATAAAAAAAATAAAAAAAATAAAATAAAAATACACCTTTTCTCAGTGAATAGAGGAGAACAATATGGAAATGGTTTGAAGTTTACTTGATGCATAGTTTATTTTTAATTAATTAGATAGTGTTTTCAGTCTTTTAACTCTACATGCATGTAGAAATTCACCATGGCTTGATATTTTGGCATGTTGTTGCCTCTGTCATGGGGGATATTCTCTGATTTTTCCAAAGCCAAAGAAGACTTCTAGAAAGAGATCCATATTTTTCAAGTTTATATCTATTAATTGCATAAATTATTTGATAATAATTAGCATGTTGTTTAGGAAAATCTAAAGAAATTTTGGATGGTTTATTATGACCAGAGAATCCTTTGGAAAATTTTTCATAGGCTAAGTCATTAAGAACACACTTAACACTCACAAAACCCTAATACAAAAAGAAATTTGATTTGGGAAATCAACATCTAAATGACTTGATTTTAAATCTCCACTATAATTTTAAGTTCAGTGAACTCCCCATAAAAATTTCAAATTATTTGAGTTTTATTTGATAACTTAACTTGATTTTCTAAGTTAAATGGCATTTTTGACAATAAAAAGCTTTATAATAATAAAAATATAAGTTAAAAAATTATAAAAAATATTTTTGGGAGCTCTCTCTGATTAGGAAAATTTTATAGAAATAAAATTATGATTAAAATAAAATTTTCTTTTTTAAGCTTATTTTGAATATTTAAATAATTAAAAATTAATAGAAATCACAAAACTGATAAAATTCATTTAAATGTTCTAAATTATTTTCTAAGCATTTACGAGCAATTGGAATATTTTTTCTAATTGTGTAAGTGAAGATTATGAATTTTAAAGCTTAAAATAATTTTTAAAGGCTAAAAAATGAATTTTTCTTAATCTTTCACTTAAAGAAATTCTAATAATTCAAAGAAATATTAGAAAAACGTAAAATTTGTTTCTCTAGGTTCGTTGACCTCAGAGAGATTTAATAAAAATGCAAAACTTAATTTTTCACTTTTAAAATATTTTATAATTAATTAGCACTCCAGAATTAAAATAATTCTAATAATTCAAATAAAACTTCAAAAATCATGAAATTTTGTCCCAATGGTCTTCTGGTCTAAGTCTACCTCTAGTGAAAATTTCGATGGCTTTACCTTGGTCAAGTTGTTAAATTTTCTTTGAAAAATTATATTTTTTCATTTCAATAATTTTATAATTTAAATTAAAATTTTAAAAATTACATTTTCTCCTCTAATTTCTTAATTGACCCATGAGTAGGGTGGGATGAAAATTCTGAAGTCATTTGAATTAAATTTGATGAATTATGAAGTGATAGAGTTTTAGGGGCAAAGGTATAATTTTGGAAATTTGGCCTTAATTAACACTTAGGCTTAATTCAAGAAAGAGAAATGGGCAACCATTGATCTTAATTAACATATTTGGATGATTGAAATAGAAGGGATTGATTGGTAGAAACCAATCTTATTTTTTCAAATTAAAGGATAAATTTGAAATTTCCTTGATTATTAAAATTTGGAAGTCTGTCAAATTAAATGATCCTACACTTAATTTATTAGACTTAGGGGTATCTTAGGGGTATGGTTTTGGGTGTGAATAAATCATTAATTTAATACCCCCATTTGATGTTCAAATGACATTCAAAAGTTTTCATAATAAATCATCATCACTTAAAACTCAATTTCTTTTAAAAATTATTAAGACATCCACTAGGATCTTAAGGGCTTAGTAGTGACCTAAGCTAAATCAAATTTAATTAAATGAGGATTAGAAAAGTGAATGTAACTAGAAATTGAACACCTTTAAAACACTACAAGCCCAAATTAAAGCTGAAATTCCCTAACTTGCCCCTTTAAAGGTCTTCACCTACATAATTCTCAAATTAAATTACAAGTGATGATTCCCCTACTCTTAGAGATAATGGAAACATCATTGTTCACTAAGCAATGGAGGTATTTACAGGATGAGTTACTAAGTGACATAATAAGTTTAAATGTGCTCAAGACTTTCCACCAGGCAGTGAGATGGAAGCATGGACCTGCTTCTTTCTCCCAACCTTTTGGATACCTCGAAGGTCTACTAAACCTAAAATATTTTGCTTAATGAAATCATCCTTAGTCAAATTAATAGGTACTCACCAAGATATGATTTAGGATTTTGGTAGATCACTGGAACTTTATTTTTCCATTTTACAAAAATTCTCTTACATGCATTTTGAGTTTCAGGTGACAGAACGAGAAGACTCGTATGGTACACTTTTACAATTTACAGTACTATCCTTTTTCTATACTTTCCACACGGTATTTTATCCTTAAAATTATGGAACTCATTAAGTTGAGTTTATTTAATTTATTTGGACTAAATGAATTCGATAGAAAAATGTGGTACCGGAATGAGGGAAAGGTAGGATCCTAACCAGTGTCGCCCTAATTAACTTTAATATGCCCCATAATATTTAAAGAATCATCAAACATAGGGCCATCTGATTTGACATCATAACCAGACATCTTAGAAAACTTAAACTCTCCATGATGAAGAGCTTCGAGCTAGCATGGTGGGCAGCACGACCATCTTCAATAGCAAAACATGTCTTCCCCAGCTAAACCATTTCCATTCTTAGAATTAAACAACCAAGCCATAGGATTTTGAGGTTGTCTGCCTAGTCTAACATAAATGCTCAACTCATCTTTAGGCTTTTGTACAACTCTATTGTACAATATAAGCCCTAACTAGTTTTAGGATTTCAAAGTTGTCGTTCATCACGACATAAATCCTCACATCTTTTAGGCTATTTGTGTGATCGTTTCACACGAATTTAAGCCCTAACTAATCAAATTGGTAGGATGAAACATTCAAATAATTTCTCCTAAAAAATAAAGCCACACAATAGAATAGATTGGAAAGTCACTGAGGTTCTCCTCCAGATCCATCACATACCCTAGTTCTTCCTCCTTAGATTCCAAAAACAAAATGTTTCAAATTTGAGACATTCCCCTTTCACACCTTTTTGTTTGATTTCATCAAAAATTCCTATCCTTTTGAACTCCTTGAAGATAATATTTCCTACTTTTTATCAAGCGTTCTCTTAGGTGACTTCGGTTATCTAAGATGTAATTAGCTATAGGGGCTTCTCCTTATAGGAAGCTTGTCCAAACTCAGCTAAAAATAAACCATATTTAATTCTTGATGTTAAATATGGGAACTTGTCGGCAAATAAAACTATTTCGCAGACCAAACGGATGTCATATATTTCTTAATTTATTTGATCAAGTCTCATCCTTAAGTCTTGTGTTTATCTCAAGTCTTATGTTTATTCTTTAGGATAGATACAGAGTTTGAGGTACAGTGTTCTTTCATTTAAACTATAAAAAAATATGGGGTCAGTTTGATTCCATATTTTTCTAAGACTTATATATATATATATATGTGTGTGTGTGTGTGGCGGGTGGTGGAATTTCAATTCCGCTATGTGAAGCAGGCGAAGGGATTTCATTTCTGGTGACCGACAACTTCCAATGGGTAACTCCTTCAACCAAAAATAGTGTCGAAAACATCATAAACTAACACATTAGAAAACTTAAGATCGTCGTGACAAGGAGCTTGGAGCTAGCATTGCGGGCAATACTACAATCTTCAACAAAAATGTTTGTCTACACCAGCTAAAGCATTTCTTAGAATTAAACAACAAACCATGGGACTTCGAGGTTATTTTCTTATGCAACATAAATCCTTAACTTTTCTTTATGCTTTTGTATAGCTATGTTGTATAATTTAAGCCCTAACTCATCTTAGGATTCTGAGTTTGTCGTCTTTCATGACCTAAAGTCTTTCATGACCTTTGTCGTCTTTCATGACCTAAATCCTCACATCTTCCAGGCTATTTAGTGATCGTTTCACAAGAACGTAAGCCCTAATTAATAAAATTGACAAGATGAAAGATTAAAATACTTCTTTCTAAAATTAAGTCAAACAATAGGATAGACTGGGAAGTCACAACGGTTCTCTTCCAGATCTATGACTTCCTATAGTTCTTCCTCCTTTGGACTCTACAACAAAATATTCCAAATTGAGTCATTCCCCTTTCACACCTCTTTGCCCAATCTCATTGAAAAGTCCTATCCTTCTGACCTCTTTGAAGATAATATTTCCTGATTTATATATATAATAGTGGTGATCCTTCCCAAAAATTAAGCTAAAAAACTAAACAAAAGGATAAATGCCATATATATACATACATATATATATATTTATATACATACATATATATATATATGTATATACATATATGTATATACATACATATATATATATACGTGGAACTTAAAGGCTGAGTGGGT
>NW_018165790.1:463420-466684 GCF_001263595.1 Phalaenopsis equestris | reverse complement strand
ATATAATTATCAAGAATGGGTGGCGGCTGGTTCATTTGTTGCTCTGTTAGGGATTTGGCAGAATGGCTCAAACTGTTGGTGTAGATGGCCAAATCTTTGCTATCCCATTAGTTTCAACTGGTTTTCTCTCCTCTCATCACTGGTTTTTGCAAGTATTGCTTTTCTCTAATCTCTTACATCTTTCCGGGTTTTGGCTTTTTCAAATTTTACTGTTCGATTGCTTAGCCCCACTATTTTTTATGTTTTGTTTGGCTGGTTGCTTGGGATCTTCTACCTACTGTGTGGCTATCTACTTTACTGAAGAGGACCTAAATGGTCTTACTGAATGTCATAAATTCACCTTAATTGGTAAATTTCAACTTGGCCATCCCAAGATGGAATCTGTGAGAAAATACTTTGATGGACTAAAATTCAAAAGGGCCTGGAAAGTAGGCCTACTTGATGGTAGGCATATCCTTATAAATCTCAGGGAGGAAGATTATGGAATTTTTTCTAAACAATCTATCTTGATTGAAGGAATCTAAATGAAACTCTTAAAGTGGACTCCTGATTTTGACCCCAACAAAGAACTTCCCATTGTCCCCATTTGGTTTAAGTTACCTGGACTTAAACTACACATTTTCAACCACAAAGTCCTCTTCAACATTAGCAAAGCTTTGGGAAGACCTTTGAAATTGGATGCCCCCACTTTCAACTTATCAAGACCTTCTATAGCTATAATTTTGGTTGAAAGAAACATCACTTTACCAGCTGTGGAGGAAATTTGGTTAGGCTATGAGCGTAGTGCATATTGGCAAAAAATCATAGCTGAACAAAGACCTTACTATTTCCATCATTGCAATATGTTTGGCCACACATATGAGAAATGCTTTAGACTTCATCCCAACCTCAGAAGGAAGCCTACAAGACCTCATTCTGAGGATTCAAAATCATATGACATTGAGTTGCCAACTATTGTTGGTGGTGCTGTTAATGCTTCAGAGTTGCCAGGGACAAGGGCTCAAGATGACACTTAACTAGAGTTGGTTGAATTACCCCAAGATATGGCAAAAGAGGATGTGGTACCAAACCTCCAAAATGATCTTGAACCATTGACTGAGCAAATACACCTCCTGCCACAGTTTATTTAAATTGAAGAAACCCAATGTATTGAAAATCCTACACTCCCTGCTGATCAAAAGATAACAGCTATTGAGTTATCAGAGGAAGACCCTTTGATTTTGCAATTAGCTAAAAATCTTGAAGAAGGTTGGCAAGTCCTGAAATGAAAACAAAAAAGAAGAAAATGCCATTGGAATTAAAGAATCTACTCCCCTCATCATCTTCTTTGGAGGATGCCCCTCCTCTTTCTTCTAGTACTGTCAACCTCTTTCTTCTTCAGAACTAGGAGAAGAGGAAAATCCACTTCTATTGGTTAATGAATCTAATATGATGGAATGTTAGGGGATTAGCACATCCTAAATCCCTTAATAGAATTTTGGCTTTCAATAAGATGTATAAACCTTGGATCATTTCTTTACTTGAACAAATGATCACTAAACATGTTAACAGAATTGTGAGAAATTTCCCTGGATTTCAGCTTTTTATTAACACTAACAGTAAAATATGGCTTCTTTGCAGAAAGGAAATTCAATGCACTGTCCTTAAAGAGGGATAACAATTTATTCATTTTGAAGCTTAACTTCAATTACTATTGTGGCTTTGCTACTTTCATATATGCTGGTTGTACAACAATTGCTAGATATGAGCTTTGACAACAGTTACATGAGTTCAGTACCTCTATAAGGGATTTCTGGTTAGTTGGGGGTGACTTTAAATGCCTCTCTTCACCTAGTGAGAAGAAGGGTGGGAAATCTCTTGATATCAATCTAATGAACACATTTAATGACAACATTCAGTCTGATGGTCTTTTTGATTTGGGGTTTATAGGCCCTAAGTTCACTTGGAGAAGGGGGAAGATTTGGGAGAGGCTTGATAGAGTTTTGGTGAATGATAATTTGTTTAGAGATTTCCTGCATACTTCTCTCCAACACTTGGCTATGAGTGGGTCTGATCATAGACCCTTGCTTATGCAAATATCTTCCTCCTCTTCTAAAACTAAAGCCAAATTCAGATATCTTAATATGTGGTCCATGCATGGGGATTTTCTCAATCAAGTCTCAATGGCTTGGACTGATGTTCATCATCACATCCCTGGTATCAAGCTTTGGCTTTTACATAAAAAAGTTCGTAAACATCTCTCAAATTGGAACTAGGAGGTGGTGGGGAACATTGATAAAAAAGTCCTTGAAGCTGAACAAAATGTTTTACATTTAGAATAGCTCTTATCCTCTGGCATAGGGTCTGAAATGGACCTTTAGTATGCTAATGAACATCTGCTGGATCAGGCAAACAAAATTAAGTTTTGTGAGGGAGATTGGAACTCTAAATATTATCATGCTTGCATCAATTATAGGAGAAAATGCAACACAATTCACAAAATTCTTTCTCAGGAGGGTCACTGGATTTCCAATGCTGATGGTATAGCTGATGATGCTGTTCACTGTTTTCAAAATATGTTCATACAAAATCCCTCCTCCCACCCAGCCATTAAAGATACATTGTTTGATAAGGAAATGGAATTCACCAAAAGCCTATCTCTCACTAATATCCCTGATGAACTGATGACTAATATCCCTGATGAAAAGGAAATTTGGGAAGCTCTAAATTCTATTAACAGCACAAAAGTTGTTGGTCCAGATGGCTTCACTGCAGATTCTTATAAAAAGGCCTGGCTTATTGTGAAGGGTGATGTCATTGCTACTGTCCAAAGCTTTTTCTGGGGGGCTGATCTTCCAAAATAATTTTACTCATCTATTATTACTTTGGTTCCCAAGGATAAAACTCCTCATAAATGGGAAAATTTCAGACCCATTAGTCTCACTTCTATTATATCTAAGATAATCAGCAAAGTACTGGTTCATAGATTACAACCTCACCTAAATCAGCTTATCTGCAAAAATCAGTCAGCCTTCATCAAGGATAGAAGTATTCTTGATAACGTGCTTTTGGCCCAAGAGTTGGTACTGGATTTGGATAGAATAACTAGAGGAGGCAACTTAATTTTCAAATTGGATATCAAAAAGGCATATGACTCTATCAGTTGGAAGTTCATTGAACAAGTTCTTATTGCTAGAGGTTTCTCCCCCTCCTTTATCTCTCTAATCAACAGATGGCTGATTAATAACTTCCACTCTATCTTCATCAATGGATCCCCCCATGGCA
>NW_018165790.1:461823-463398 GCF_001263595.1 Phalaenopsis equestris | reverse complement strand
AGAGGTATAAAGTAAGGTGACCCCTTGTCCCCTTCCATTTTTATCTTAGTTTTTTACTACTTATCCAGAAGCTTGAATGAGTTCGCATCCAGGAAACTCCATTCCCTTTATAGCCACAGATCTTCCATCTTAATCAATCAATTGGCTTTTGCTGATGACATCATTATCTTTTCAAAAGCTTCCAAAACTGTTGTTAAATTATTCATGCAGAGCTTGGAGATCTTTCAGGATGCCTCTGGTATGAAGTTAAATAAACAGAAATTCATCTCCATTTTCAGCAAACAATGCAAAAGTGAATTTAAGACCTGGGTTTCTAATTTCACTGGTTTCACAAACAGTCACCTTCCTGTGAAATATTTGGGGGTACTTCTTATCAAAGCAAGAACTAAAAATATTCAATTTGATCAAATTTTAGAAAATATTCAAAGCAAATTACAAGCATGGGAGAATTCCTTTTTATCCAATGGGGGTAGGATAACACTCCTCAAAAGTGTTCTATCTGCTATTCCATCCTATCTTCTGTAAATGAACATCTTGAAAAAGTCTTCTCATAGATTATTAGAAGGGATCTTCAATAGATTTCTATGGGCTGGTCAAAGGAAGCAAAAACACTGGACAGAATGGGCTAAGGTGTGTAAACCCTTTGAGGAGGGTGGGTTAGGCTTGAAGTCCTTCCCACAAATTATGCACACTAATCTCTGCAAACTCTAGTTTAAATTTAGATCTCATTCCTCCCTTTGGGCTGTATTCCTATGGGGTAAGTATTGCAAGCATCAACACCCCACCCAACTCTCTGTGGGTTTAGGGGATTGCCCCATCTGGAAAAAGATGTTACAGATTAGGGAGGAAGCTGAACAAATGTATGTCTGGGAGATTGGTGAGGGCTTGGTAAACATCTGGTGGGATAATTGTCTTTGGAAGGTTGCCTTCTACATGATCAAAATATTCCAGCCTCTCCAATGCTTGTGAAGGACCTTTGGGAACATAATAAGTGGAATCTTACTCCAATTCTTCTTTTCTACAGCCCTTCTCAAATCTCCAATATTCTGAAACTTTCTATAAACCATGGAGTAAAAGACAGAATTGCTATAAAAAAGAACTTAATCACTTCTCAACCTCCCCAACTGGTGGTGCATTGGAGCCATTCAATCTGGAATAAATTTCTCACTCCCTCCATGTCTTTTTTTATATGGAGACTCTTCTTAAATTTGATTCCCACTGATGATATATTGAAATTGAAGGGTCTGAGGGGTCCTTCTAGATGCATTTTCTGCCTGTCCCATGAAGAAACTATCAGCCCCACCTTCTTTGCCTGCGCCTGGGTACAGGATGTTCGGTCCTTTGTGAATGGTAAGCTCAATGTCCCAACTATGAATCTAACATGGGAGGTATTTTATAATTTCTGGTCTGATTGAAGGGGGGTCAATCTTCAAGACATCCCCAACATTGTGGCTTGGTTTGTTTGGATGGCTAGAAACCAGTTAAAGCAAGGTAATTCCCATTTAGAACCTATGAAGGTAGGTCTAAATTGTATTGCTTTTATACAAAAATTGATTAAATTCAAAAAGTCAAAAA
>NW_018165790.1:450299-461742 GCF_001263595.1 Phalaenopsis equestris | reverse complement strand
AATTTTTACCAAAGTCTTGAAAATTTGCTGGACTCTCCCAAAGCTTGGATGGACAAAAGTTAACCCTGATGGTAGCTATAAATCTCAGTCTGCTGGAATTGGTGGTGTCTTCAGGAATCAAGAGGGGAGATGCATCTTACTTTTTCAATCTCCTGTTAAAGCTTTGGATTCCCTTAAAGCAGAATGGCAAGCTGTCTTTTGGTCTTTTGGGCCATTAACTTAGTCGGATCTTGCCATTTCAACTAGCTATGGGTTGAATCTGCCTCCTTACAACTTATAAATATTATCAATGGTTCTTATGTTACCCCATGGAATTTAATCAGCTGGATTTTTGGAATTCATCAATTGCTTAAGAGTTACTCTATAAAGTTCTCCCACATCCACAGAGAAGGGAATAGACCCTCCAATTGGCTGGCTAGAAGGGGTCTCTCTACTGAAGAACCTTTAGTGAGCAGAAGGAATCCTCCCCCACCGGATTTCCTTTTATCCAGTGATTTGTTACCTCTCCCATTTATCAGATAACTCCTTTTGTTGTTTTTGAGAGGTTGTCTTCTATTCTATATGCCCTCTTTTTTTTTTTCCTTTTTTTCATTTTCCTTTTGTATTTGGTTTTCTTTCATTAATGAATTGGAGCTTGGCTCCTTACTAAAAATAAATAAATAAATATATATAATATATATATATATATAGACCTTTACATACAATGAAGAAGGGGAATGGACAAATTATCACCATGTAACAAAAAAGCTAGTTGAGGTGGAGGTGCAGTTCCCACAGAAATCTCTTATGTATTCCTCCCCATTGCTGCAAAAAAGTGTGTTGAATTATTGTTGAAACTTCACTCTAACATTGTTGAAGAAACACTTAAGTTTATTTACCCATCTGATAAACCCATCTGATAATATGCATCTGATAATATGCATGGGGGAGCTTCATCTTTCTGAAATATCCTGATACAAGTGTTGGAGTCAGATTCTACAAATAGATTTTTGATGTTAGGTGTTTGGAATGATATATAGCCCAATAAATGGCTATTATTTCAGCTTTTAGTGCATCATAAGCCCTAGATGGAGAGGAAAAGTAAAGCACTCACTTCCCCTTGGAGTTTCTAATAATACCCCCAACACCAGTAGATTTGTTAGAGAAACTTCCATCTGTATTGTCCTTCAGCCACTCAGATGGAGGAGGGGTCCAAAGGACCAAAATTGGCTTGCAAACTTGCATAAATTTCTCCTCAGGCACCCAATTGTGGAAAATATTGAGAAACTTTTGGTACTTAATTAATTTCTACATATAGGAAGTACAATTTAACACCACAGCTTTTTTCATAGGTTTGATATTGTCAAACCTAGCTTTGTTACATATATATATATATATATATATATATATATATGTATATAAAACTTGTATTTCTCAAAAATGCATTTCTGATGCAGGTGACGGGATTCCGATTCTGGCGGCTGACAGCTTCCAACGGGCAACTCCTACAACCAAAAATAGTGCCGACAACTGGCGATACTGTCATGTATGTTGTTGAGCATGTTGCGATGACGACTAGTTACTTGACGGAAAATATGTGCATGTATCTTCATTGGCTGCTTTCCCATGTCAATCATTACCAATGTCCCAGACTTCTTCTCAATTATTAGGGTTGCTCTGGTCTTTTTTTATTTCTCCTGAGAATCCATATGTTTAACTTCTTCTTCTATATTGCTAGCTTTCTAAGTAGCTTCTTGAAGGATTTAATGATGAGTCGCCTGAGCATGAAAGCTACCAGCCCATGAAAGCTTTTGAGTAAGATCTCAATTACATGATATTCATGTAACTGTGGTTCACATTTCATGCTAAGGTTTCTCCACCTCAAGATGTAATCCACTAGGGTCTCGTTAGGCTTTTGGTTCTCCATTATGAGGTCTCCAATAGAAACATGAAGTATGGGTGAATTAAGATGGGATTTTGTTTGAATTGAGTTTAATCATGATGAACTTGAGCATAAAATTGAAATAGAAGGAAATTGGGATCAAATTGATGGACCTTTGAGATGAATTGAGGTAATTGGGCGCCTTTAAGGGCAATTTGGGGCATTTGGTCAAATTTGATCAAGTTGGCCAAATTGGACTCAATGGAACTATTTAAGTTGGTTTTAAGTCATTTTAAATGATTTTGAAGGTTTTTGGAAAGTTTGGGCCATCAAGGTTTTTTTTGTAATTGTGGCAAATTTGGGGGGATTTTGGTAATTTTGGAAATTTGGGAACATTTTGGGTAATTTTGGTAGATTGAAAGGTTTTGAAATGATTTTTTAGGAAATTTGGGTATTTTGAGTGAAATTGAGAATTTTGGCCAAATTTAGGATTTGGGAGGGTGTTTAAGTAATTTGGGTAGATTTGGGGGCAAAAGGCTGTGTTGGATATTTTAGTGAAATTGAGTTGTCAACCACCCTATATGAGCCATGGACCAATGAAATCCCCAACTTTGGGTCTTTCATGTACTGGTCTGAGCTAGACTCTAGCCTAGGGCTAGTGGGTCTAGGGGACCTTCTACATGAGTCTCCCAAAAGACCCAAAAGATCGTCTCCCAAAAGATCAAGGGATCAAAATCAACAAGTTGAGTTTAGGGTTGTGAGTTAAAGAGAGTGTAAGTAAGGATATGCAAGTTAGCTAACTAGCTCAAGAAAAACACCCAGGGTCAACTTTAAGGCCAAGTAATCCTATGGGGATGCCCCTTGAGCTCCCCCATATTGAGGCCACCTACTAAGTGCTAGAGGTTAGGACCAATATGTGGAACTTCAAGTTGAGCAAAAAAGAGTTTTGAGTTTCTAATGGTGAGGGCTCCTTTTCTAGTTCTCTAGGAGTAGTCAATAAGAAAGCCCTATGGCTAGACTTAGGCTCTAAAGAGGAAACTAAACCTCAACTAAAAGTGAGGTCAACATTTTAGTAAATACTCCATGAAGTTTTCTTTGATCTTTTTTTTCTCAACAACAAAATCACCAATGATGGCATGGTGTTGAGCTCTATTAAACTGCTTAATGAAAATACGTCATGCTGAGAAATTATGGATCATGAACTTTCTTCTGGTGTCTATTGATCAAATTAAAAATTACATGTTTTTAGTGCACATTTCATGCTCATTTTATACACATTTTTAATGATATTACACTTTAAATGATGGTAATTTTCATATTTTTATCTTCAAGTACATGAAAGGGACTTTTGGTTAAAATGAAGCAAAAATGGTGTAATTTGGAGCCAAATTAAGCAAAGAAAAAAATCTGATCTAGGACATTTGATATGACTTTCGAATCTTAATCTCCTTCATATTGATTACATACTTTTTAATGAAATTAAACTTTAAAGAACGGTTGTTTTCATGTTTATCTTGTAGGTATAACAATATGGACTGCAAAGAAGCTAAAATTGGAGCAAAATGGAGCAAAAATGGGGTGAAATAGGGTGAAACAATGGACTTCTGGACAGGGTGGTGCTATCACGCCTAGAATGGCACCATAGTGCCTATGTCTGGTGCTATAGCTCCCGTGATGGTTATTGGTCAACTTTTGGGAGATGTTGGGCCATTTCGGGATATTTTAGAAGCTTTTGGACAACTTGCACACCCCATGGAATGATTCAATGAATTTAGACACTTGGAAAAGAGTTTTTATGAAGAGATGTGTCTCTTGGAGTGAAAGGGTTGTCTCTACGATGAAGGGGTGTGTCTTTTGGAAAAAAAGGTGTTTGACTCCTCTTTAAATAGATGGACTTGGTTTCGCACGGTTTTTGTGGTGAGTTGTAATAATCTTTCAATACTACAACACACACACAACAACACAAATAGTAAAAATGCAGTTCAATTACAATAAAAATTAATTCAATATAAATAGTTTTATATTTTAAAATCTTTAAGCTACCAAATCATAATAATAACGCAAGTATACGTATCACTCAAGTAATAAAGGGCTCTAAGGGAGTCCTAAGTATCGATCCCACAAAGAGTTGGAAATTCTTATGGTTATACGGACACAATATTCAAACTATAAAACTTAAGTACGCAAAACAAATCTATTAAATTTACTGTATGCTAAATGAAATTCAGTTAGAATGGCTAAGTTAACTAAACTATTTGCTAAACTTTAAAAATAAACTTATTAAGACTAAACAAATTTTTGTAATGAAGAGTTCAAATTTGAGAAAGCATCATTCCCCTTTACAATGAGTTTATGGATTATGAAGTAATTAAAGTCATTTAAATTATATATAAAATTGTGTTGTGCCAAATAGGAGCAATCTTATTCTTTATCCTCTGAGAATTAAACATTGATTATTCTAAAGCTTGGTCCCTAAATCTGTGGTTAGGTTGAGAGGATATTGGCTACACAAGGAACTGGACCAAATTGAGAATTATAATCTGTCACCCTAAAATCTCCAGTTATGTACTCATCAAAGTATATTTTCCTATTTATTTTCACTCAACCTCATGGACTACATTCTCAGCCATGAAATTGAATGTGACTCTCACATTGTTGCATAAAAACATAGCCCATTTGGATCTTATGTGTCTCAATAAATTTTAACATTTGAATTAGCCAGATCTAAAATAAATTAATATTAGAGTTTGAATCATCACAATTTATTAACATTTAAATCCATTCATAACAAAATCAATTCATCACAAAACTATATCTCATTCTAGGGAGAAGGATAAAGAATACTACTCAGAATTCGATAGAAAAAAAATTTACAAAACAAAGAAAGAAAAGAACATAACTCATCTCACACTCTTTGCCAATTCCTTGAAGTTCCCTTTAAGCAATTTCTCTCTTTTCAATCAAACTTAATTCTCCATTAGAAATGTAATGAAGAAAAAATCTCTCACATTCCCTCTCCTCTTACAACTTTAGAAGAAAAACCTAACTCTTCTCCACAATTCTCTTTCACGCCACCATTAGACCTCTCCTCCAAAAAAACTCTCGCAAAACTCACTAAACTCTTTTTTTAATTGAGGCCAACTGTCCTTTTAAAAAGAATTTAAAAGTCCCTCCTTTTACCTAAAAGAAACACCTCTTCACATCAAGAGATAAGTCTCTTCATCCAAGGGACATATCTCTTCATTCAAGAGCCTTTCTAAAGTATCTATATGAATTGAATCACTCTATGGAGCGTTTGAATTGATTGGAGCCTTCTAGAACCACTCAAAAATAGTCACTAACCACCTTACTCCATCTTAATTTGAATCTGACACCTCTGGCGCCAGTTCTGGCTCATTTGATACCAATGTAAAGAAGTTTCACCATGTTCTCTAGATTCTAGTGCCTATGGTGCCAGTTTTGGTGCCTTGGTACTGTTTTTTTATATTGGCGGCTCTGACGCCAGAATGCTGAAAAACTTTATGTTCACTCCAAATTTCATTCTTTTTGTTTCTTTTTTATCCAAATTCCTAAAATAAATATACCTACAACAAATCATGAAAATATCTTTCTTTAAAGTGCAATATCATCAAATTTAAACATAAAATGTATATACAAAATTGCACATTTTTTTGGTGTATCACTAGGTGCCTCTCATGGAAAGTAATTAGAAGAGTCTAAAGAAGTAATTAGGAAGTTTTTTAGAAAGATTTTGGCATGATTTTATGGAGATGTTGATTTCTCCATTTTCTTGTGAGATTGGTTAGGGATTTTTGAGAAAAATGTGTAAGGAAGTATGAGCGACGCATGGATTGATAGGAGATTTTGTTAGAGAAATTTTCTTCTTTTTTTCAAAGAAAAAAGCTAAGTATTGTGCTCTTCATTTTCTTGTAATTGATTTTAAACACTTTTTAGATAATTTTCTTTGATTTAAATGAAGTTTTCTATTGTGTTTTATACATGTTTTGTAGGTAGTTTTCTTTACTCTTTTCTTTTAATGTGAAGTAGTGGTATATGTAGGAAAATTAGTTTTATGTTAGAATTATTTTTATTTTTCTGTGATGACTAATATCTCAATTATTTTATTAACTTAACTTAAGTGCAATAAGGTATGCTAAAATCCATTGTAAGTGAAACTAAAACACGAGAGAGCAGAGATCTTGCAACTTGAGTCCATTCACATTGTCTGGTTGACTAGTAAAATAGTTAGGCATCAATGCAACTTTTAAGAAAATATAATTTAATGATCTATTTTTATTAGTTGTTTCTAGGTGACAGATAGTTGCATAAAACTAATAGAAAAATAAACGTACATATGTGCTGGAAAGAGGGTAGGCTGACATATGTTCCTTGTTGGCACATAACTTATTACTTAATTTTATCAATTTTTTTTACTGTTGGTGCCACTATCTTCATTTTACTTTTCTTTTACAATGAAATAGATGCATATTAAGGAATTTTTATTTTCTTAGAAATTCTCTTATTTTATTAAAGTGATGGTACTTTTGGTGGCTCTTAATTGACTTTGCAAATTGATCACTTGTGGGTTAAGATATGTTGAGAAACATAATAACTTAGGATGGTTATGATTTCACCCAACTAGTGGATACCACACTTTGTTTTAGGCAGAGACATGGTGATTGCCTAAAGGGGAGTGAAAATAAATAGGGAGATAAGTTTTGATGGGCATAGAATTGGTTAGTTTTGGACTATCAGGCTAGATTCTTATCAATTTAGCTTAATGTTTAGTACCCTGACACTGGGATTTGGCCATCATAGTGGCTATTGACCTCATTTTTGGTTGAGGTTCAGTTTTTCCCTCTTTAGTAGCCGAAGGTCTAGCCATATGATTTTCCTATTGACTATTCTTAGAAAACTAGAAAAGACACCCTCACCACTACAAATTCCAAACTCTTCTCTACTGAACTTGAAGTTCCACATGTTGGTCTCAATCTCTAAATACTTAGTAGGTGGGGTCACTATGGGGAAACTCGAGATGAGTCACCCTTAGGACTGCTGGACCTTAAGGTTGAACCTGGGTGTTGGTCTAGAGCTGAGGCACTCACTACACTTATCTACACTCACAATTACTCACAACCCTAAACTCAAATTTCTAGCCTAGGTCCCTTGATCTTTTGGGATACTCATGTAGATGGTCCCCTAAACCTACTAGCTTTAGGGCTATGCTTTAGCTAAGACTACTACATAAAGGATCCAAAATAGGGTTTCTATTGGTCCATGGCTTATTGATGGTAGAGTGCACTCCAACTCTACCAAGATACCCAACCTACCATTTTGCCCTTGAGCACCCCAAATTACCTAAACACCCTTGAAACCCTAAACTTTGCCAAAATTCCCAAGTTTACCTAAAATACCCAAATTTGATCAAAATTCATTTCAAACCTTTTGACAACCTCAAAATTATCCAAAATTACCCAAAATCTCCAAAGATGGCAAAATTACCAAAATACCCCTCCATAGCCCAAAATCCCAAAAATTCTAAAAAATTCCTAGAAAATCTCAATAAATCTCAAATATTCCTAATTTCATTTCTCTCAACTACCACGTGACCCAATTTGGCCAATTTGACCATCTTTAGCCAAAATCCCCAAATTTGCCTTTAAAGACCCAATTTTTTCCGAATCCAACTCAAATGTCCATCATTTTGATCTAAATTGACCCTAATCTCAATCCTAAACTCAAATTCACTTTTTATATGAACAAATAAAACTAAGTCCAATCTTAATTGGCCCATGATTTGAGCCCAATTTTTATTTAGGTCAAAACCCCAATTTTGACCATATGACCTAACCTTACCAAACTGAACCTATAGCCTAGTCAATTGGCTCCAATTAATGTTGAAAAATCTTCATAACATTCCTACACATCAAAATCAACCATCAATTGGCCTTTTTAAGCCTGAAATTCATTTGATTTTGGCCTAAATCCAAAATTCCCAAATTTAGCCCCAAATTGGCTAAGTCCCCAAATTTCACCCAATTAAAATCCTTAACCTCCAAATTGGCATCCAATTCATGTTCAAAACTCTTCATGAAGTCCATATTGACCATTTACAATAATCAATTTGGACTTAGCCCAAGGCTAACCCAAGCTAGAGCCAAGCCTAGTCCAACATGACCAAATTGACTAAAAGTCAAAATTCTCTCAAATTGACCCTTCCTAAGCTCAAAACCACTTCCTTCACCAAAGTTGTTCCTTATGATCATATACACCAAATGTAAGAATTAATTGGGCCAATTGACATGGCTAGCCTCGACACAAACCAAAAATTGGTCATTTGCACCCATTTGGGCCCATGCACTAAATATGACCATGACCTAACCACCCTAAAGCAACCACCCTAAAGCCACAAAATTAACTCCAACCCAGGCATTAGTTGGACTTAGTGACCAGTTCAAACACTATGAAACCACCTAAATATGCCATGGATAAAAGGTCTCCAATATTAAGGGATATTATTTCCAAAAATGCATGTGCTTAAGATATCCTTACGAAAAATAGCTATTATTGCACTAAATTGCTATAACATATTCCACTGGGTTACCTGAGCTCCTAGCCACCCCCCCCTGGCTGGTCGGCCAACCTAGTGGCTGGGAAAACCCCAAACCGCCAACTCATCCAAATCAAATTGAAGAGCTCCTATGCCCTCCACCTAAGCACCACAATGCACCCAAACTTGTGCCCTGAGAGCCACCCCATGGTCATTTTTATAAAAACTCACTTTCATGGCCATGGGAGGTGTGCTAAAATTTTTCTCAAAGCGAGCCTCCCAAATCACTCACAGAGCTTCCTTGAGATCTCCACAGCCCATTCTAATCACTCCACTGCTTTGATTCCCCCTATATAACCCTAATTTTGAGCTTAAAAATTAGGGTAGAAACAGAACATCTCTCAAAACTCCAGCAAACTTCAATTGCTTGTGTCCACACCTTCACAATAGCAAGAGAAGAGAAAGCCCCATCAAGTTACCCTCTGAAATAGCCTCCACCATAGCTCTAGACCAACACCTAAAATTGAGCTTGGTCGAATTCATACCTAACCCTTACACCACAACATGAGGCTTAATACCTAGCCTCCTTGGACCCCAAAAAACGTGTCGAGCACCTCTGATTGAAGCCTCCCTTCAAAGAGAAAAGGTATAAAACTTCTCCTCCTCCCGAGCCTATTTTGAATCTCCATTTACTTGGGCTTGATTTCATGACACATTAACCGTATGGATGTGTTCGTCTTACTAAGACGAGCATTTTAAAAAATGTTTCACTTAATTTTATTGATAAATGAGAGAGATCATAAGCCTTGAAGGTGGACGGCTCGCAGACTCAGCCTAAGCCAATGGGGATGATGACCACACGTCGTAAAATCGCGCGAGTATCAAATGGATGGCCAAGATGAGTCATACAACGCTTATTTACATAAACATCGGGGCGCGTCAAATACGAGCGCGCCGCGTTGAGTTTCGAAGCTGCCTAGGATCTACATGGCGCCGCGTGGATAAGTAGAAAAATAGGGTTTTTTTTATTTATTTAAACTCCCTAAACTTCAAAAATCAATAACTTTATGTAGAAAAATTACAAAAATAAAATAAAAATACCCTCTTGCTCAGTGAATAAAGGAGAATAATGTGAATTAAATTTCAAGTCCATTTGATGCATAAAATGTTTTTAATTAATTAAAAATTTTATGGGATCATTTGATTCTCCATGCATATTGATACATCACCTTGGCCTGAAATTTTGGCATGTTGTAGCCTCTGTCAAGGGAAACTTCCTCTGATTTTTCCAAAGTCAGAGGAGGTTCCTATACAAAGATCCATATTTTTCAAGATCTTGCACATTATTTCCTTAAAATAGTCATGAAAATTAGCATATTGATTAGAAAATTTTAAGAAAATTTTGGAAGGTCTACCATGACCAGAGAAGCTTTTGAAAATAATTTCACCAGTCAAGTCATTTAAAATGCACTTAAATTTTAGAAACACTAAATCACTTAAATAAATAATTTTGGAAAATATAAACATTTACATGACTTAATTTTTTATCTCCACTATGGTTTATGATCCAGAGAACTCACTATAAAAATTTCAAAATATTTTGAGTTCATTTGATAACTTAAGTTGATTTTTAAAGATAAACATCATTCCACTTTTGACACATAAATTATTTTTAAAAATCAAAATATAACTCAAAAAATTATGAAACATAGTTTTTTGAGTTTTCTTGATCAGGGATATTTTATAAAAAAAAAATATTTAGAATAAAAATTTGATTTTTAGCCTATTTTAAAATTTAAAAATTCATAAAAAACACAAAAATAAAAAAATTCATGAAAATGTTCTGAATTGATTCCTAATCACTTAGGAACAATTAAAATATTTTTCCTGATTTTTCTAAGTAAAGATATTGAATTTCAAAGCTAAAAAAAATTTTTAAGGGCTAAAAATGAGTTTTCACTAAAAATAATTCCAATAAATCAAAGAAAAATTAAAAAATATGAAATTTTCTCCTATGGGTTCTCTAACCTCAGAGAGATTTTTCACAAACTCAAAACTTAATTTTCATCATTTAAAATATTTTTTTTATTAAATAATCCAGAACTTAAAATAATTCTGATAAATCACAGAGAATTCAAAAAATCATGAAGTTTGGTCCAATGGCTTCTCTGGTCTTGGTCTACCTCTAGTATAAATTTCAAAGAATTAGAATTTACCTTGGTCAAGTTAGAAATTTTCTTTGAAAAATCCTATTTTTGCATGAAAATTATTAAATAAATTTTGAATGAAAATAATTATATTAAATAAATTAAATTCTGAAAAATCACATTTTCTCCTCTGATGTCTTAATTGACTGATGAATGAGGTAGGATAAAAATTTCAAAGATAGTTGAAGTGAATTTGACAAATTATGAAGTGTTAGAGCCTTAGGGGCAAACATGTAATTTTGGAAATTTAGCCTTAATTAACATTTAGGCTTAAGTCAAGGAGGGAAATGGGCAACCTCTGATCTTAATCAATTTATTTGATGCTTGAACACAAGGGGTTAATTGGTAGAAACCAATCTAACTTTCCTAATTAAGTCAATAAATTTCTAAATTTTTATAATTTGGAAGTTTATTAAAATTAAATTATCCTGGACTTAATGGTATGACTTTTAAAGTCAATAATTAATCAATTTAATACTCCTATTTTGATTTTCAAATAAAAATTCAAATTATGAATCATGACCACTTAAAGCTTAACCTTTCAAAACTAATTAAGACGCTCACCTACGTCTTAAGGGCATAGTGGTGGCTTAGGCCAAATCAAAATTGACTAAATGAGGATTAGAGAAATAAACATAACAAATCAAACATCCTTGAAACACCACTAAGCTTAATTAACAAGTTGGCTAAGTGTTCAGGTTAAACCAATTTGCCCTTTAAGGAAATTCACTCACATAATTTTCAAATTAAATGACAAATGATAATTACCCCTTTCTTAGGGATAATTAAGACATCAATGTTCACTGAGCATTAGAAGTATTCACA
>NW_018165790.1:440311-450220 GCF_001263595.1 Phalaenopsis equestris | reverse complement strand
TAACATGCATTTTAAGTTTCAGGTGGTGGAACGAGAAGACTCGCCAGGTACGCTTTTACGGTTTATAGTACCGTATTTCCTGTGCCTTTTCCCTACATGCTTCTCTTTATGCTTACGTTGTTTCTTTTTTATAATTGCATTTACCTGCATGTATGAAAACAACATAAACTTGCATGTTAACCAAAACCAAAGCCCAAAACCAAAACTAAAATCAACCAAGATAAAATCCACCGCCACAACATTCAAAATATAAAACAACTCAAAATTTAATCACAAACATCCCACAAAACTACAATTGCAACTAAATTAAGATGTCTCTATCGGATGATGGGGAATCCCGCAGAGGAGGTAACCTATGGAGGTAACCTACGGTTACTAACAAGGCTTTCCACAGTTTAAATGAAATTATGGAACTAATTTAGTTGGGTTTAGTAAGTTCATTTGGACTAAGTAAATCCAATGGAAAATAGTGGTGCCGGAACGAGGGAATCGTAGGATCCTAACCGGTGTCGCTCTAATCAACTTTAATATGCCCTCATAAAATTTAAAGAAGTTCAACCATAGGGCCACTTGATTTGACATTATAACTTGACACACAAGAAAACTCAGACTCGTCGTTGTGAGGAACTTGGAGCTAGCATGGTGGGCAGCACGGCCATGTTCAACAACAAAACCTGTCTTCCCCAGCTAAACCAATCTTCCTTCCTTAGACTTAAAAACAAAGCCATAGGACTTCGAGGTTTCTTGCTTATGCAATGTAAATCCTCACATTATCTTGCGTCCTTTTCATAGCCCTGCTATACAATTTAAGCCCTAACTCGTCTTAGGATTACGAGGTTATCGTTTGTCACGACCTAAATCCTCATATCTTCCAGGCTATTTAAGTGATTGTTTCAGACAAATATACGCCCTAACTAATAAAATTGGCAGGATGAAACACTTAAAATTTTCTCCTCTAAATTTAAACCAAACATTAGGATAGCTTGGGAAGCACCGAGGTTCTTCTCTAGGATCCATGACATCCCCTAGTTCTTCCTTTTTTGGATTCTATAATAAAATGCTCCAAATTTGAACGAATCCCCTTTCACACCTCCATGTCCGATTTCATTGAAATATCCTACCCTTTGAAATTCCTTGAAGATCATATTTCCTTATTTTTATTGAGAGTCTTCTTAAGTGAGTTTGGTCAATTAAGATGTAATTAACTATAGGGGCTTGCCATTATAGGAAGCATGTCTGAAACCAGCTTAATATGAACCTTATGTAATCCTTTATATTAAGTAGGGGAACTTGTCGGCAAATACAAAGGTTTCGCAGACCAAAGGGACGTCATACTTTCCTTAGTTTATTTGATCGAGTCTCATCCTCAAGTCTTGTGTTTATCCTTCGGGATAGATACAGGATTTAAGGTACAGTTCTCTTTCATTTTAAACTATAAAAAAATGGGGTTAAGTGGATATCATACTTCAACGTCCTTCCAAAGCGGGGAACAAGATTTCAATTATGGTGAACGACAGCTTCTTACGGGCCCCCCGAAATAGAGCCGACAGCTTCTGGAGACTCCGCTGGGGACAAGCTTTTCTCTCTATACAAATCAGGAAATATTATCTCCACACATCGGTAATGTGTCCATGCCCCTCTTGGACCAAATTACCCTTCTTTTGTTGACATACTTTACCCATTTCTATCTTGGGAAGGTACAATCAACTCCTTCGACTTGAGGACTAGCTGTTCAACAATTTTTCAATAGAGGGGTTTAGAAGGCCATTAAGGATTCTTTGAATTTCTATATGGGGTCGGATCCTCAATAGGTGTGTCGGTGGACTAGTTCCACCTGGGCATTTTTTGCCACTAAGTGGGTCCCGCACTGGATCCTAAAATATTTCACATCTCCCTTCCAAATTTGAACTACATCCAAATTTGATTTGCTATTTCACAAATTAAACGAAATCTTTTTGTACTGCGCGCACTTTCAAGCTTTCTTACATTAATTAAATTTTACACCCCTTAATTTTTTTTAAAATACCCATAAATTAAAACACGCCCGGTCTACAGATCAACCTCTATTTTCAGTGCTTGCACTAAATAATACGTGGTTTTTGGCCATATAGCTAACCCTAAAATTTTCTATTTTTAAAGTCTGCTATGTTGGCCTACCCAACGCTGACTTTTTCATGCAACCTACCTACAAGTCACGAAGCCCGCAACATCACTCCTACCATCAAATTTGGAGCCGGATTCAAAGATCTCGAGGTCATCCTCGGGAAAGCCCCGTTTGTGGTAATGAAGATCGCTGCTCCGGAAGTACAAGAACCGTCTAAAGAATTCACTTTGAACTGCCTTCAAGAATTCCCTACTTGCAAGAAGGCTAAAGCTGTTACCGTCATGGCACCCACCAAACCTGCTATCCCCGTTGCTGCTAAGGGGAAGGAAGTGATGATTGTTGAAGATCCTACTGAGGGATTAACTTTCCCACCACCCGTGTTTGAAATTGGGTCAAGCTCAAGGACTGTTCCACTGACTCGAACTCAAAGGAGGAACCATAATAGAAGAGTTTGAAGGGCCATTAAAGCCCAGGCTCTCGAGGAGACACCCGTTGAGGAGGAACCTCATGTTGAGGAGGAACGAGGAGGAACCTCATCAAGATGAATACGTTCTACAGGAAATTTATCCACTCCTACGAGGGAGTAGATTCCATCCTCTAATAGATACTGATGGATAAGAGAGTATCCGGAGGATTGCTGCCGCATTGCCATCACTTCTTGGACACAGTGAGGAGGAAAAGAAGTTCACTCCAATCACTCGAGTTAGCACAGTTTTCAGAAGGCTTGCTACCAAAGAAAGATGTTCGGTTAGCGAGTTACTTAAGCGAGTGGAAGCTGCAATTTTCCCTCGTGTGAAGAAGGAAATTTTGAAAGGCGTCAAATCCTCCCTTAAAATCCCGTAAGACAACTAGAGCTCCGCCTACTCGCATTCCCGTTTGGCTCCACTTAGGGAACAAAGTTGATACCGTAGTGATTACTACTGATAATACTGCCACCAGGACCCTAGGCCGTCGACCGGTTAAGTCGAGACTGGGTCCGAAGATCTTACCCGTAATTCCTGCAATCCCAGAGATAAAGACAAAGTGATTACATGACACTTTAGCCGGTCTACACCATGGGGAGCATACCTTCCCTTAACATACCGATGTTTCTACTAAGACGCCTCGTCCTGAGACATTATTGTCAGAAAAAGAGGGTATGGGTACCCAAGGTCGCTGCACCGATATAGTTCAATGAGCCTGCAGGACACGAAGTAAAACTAGTGTCTAAAATATCTTGACATCATCGCGACAATAGCCAGAGAGATGGAGGAACAAGTAGAGGATATCCATCAAGGTCTTCCAGATCTTAAAGCAATCAAGGAATCAATAATTGAAGCGAATGATGAGAAACTCAGGATTGATATTTCCGAGTTAGCTCAAGAGCATGGAGTTTCCATCAATAGTGACAATGAAGATTTTGATAATAATGATTACCTCGAGAAGGATTTCATGGATGTCCATGTGATAAAAATCAAAGCTACCACATCTGCGCGTGAGGCTAAATCTCACACCAAAGAGAACGCCGTAGATGAGCTGCATAGGGTTATCCTCCTAAGGGATGAGCAAGTCAGTCTACTGGAGAAAAGAATATAAGAGATGACTACAACTATGACCGCCATGGCCACCATTCAGGGGCAATCACAATCACCGAGATTGGCTTCTCCGGAGATTAATCGGCCAAAAATCATACACATCATGGATGAAAGAAGAGAGACTACTTCAACAGACAAAAATGAACAACCAAAGAAAGATTCTCCATCAGGTGCCATGTTAGAAAAGAAATTCAAGAAAATGGTTGAACAATTGCGGGACGCCTTAGCCCAATCTAAGGTCGGTGCATCAATTTTAAAGGGTAGACTTACCCAGAGGAGTTCGATACCATACTTTTCCCCAAGGGTTTTGTGGCCCCAAACTTCATGATATTCGATGGGACTGGAAATCTCAGACATTACATATCACATTTACGAGCTAGTTGTGGCGACACGAGGAATAATGAAGCTCTACTTTGCCAGCATTTCGTCAGCAGCTTGTCAAGAATTATTTTCAACTGGTACGTTGAATTGCCCAACGGGTCAGTTAAAACATTTTTTGAGTTGGAACAGTTATTTATGAAAAGATTTGTCGGGGTGCAACATCATGTGTCTATTGGAGAGCTCATGATGGAGAAGCAAAAGCCCAGCAAAACTTTGGCTGAATATATTTTGAGGCGGAGAAACCTTAGCATGAAATGTGAACATCAGCTACAGGAACATCAAGCGATTGAGATTCCAGTAAAGAGCATTCATGGGCCAGTAGCTTTCATGCTTAAGGGACTCACCATCAAATCCTTCGAGAAGCTACTCAGTAAAGCCAACAATCTTCAAGAAGAAATGAAGCACATGGAGCCACATGAAAAGGCTAAGGTGACCAGAGTGTTAGAAAAGAAATCAGGAGTGCGCGCGACGGTAAACAAGGAAAACTAGCCGATAAATATATATGTAGAAGAACATTGTCGGTCTTCGTCACGGTACTCTCAGAAACAGAGCAGTCAGTCCAACCAACGGCCTCCTCAGGAGGGATCACCTCAAACAGTGGGTAAAAGAAAATCCCTGTTAGAGCGACAGAAAGTTGTGTATTCTTTCAAGGATGAAGCCATACCTAAAATATTTAAAATCTTGATGAAGAAACCAGAATTCAAACTACCTGATCCAAAGAAACCTGAAGAGGTGGATAAGAAGAATGAACCAAATTATTGCCCATACCACCGGTTGCTTGGGCACACTATAGACAAGTGTTTCGTCTTTAAGGACTGGCTCGAGAAGAACCTCAAGGAAGAGAACTTTACAATCCCAAAAGAATATTTAAAATAACCTAAAAAAGGTTCCATAAACATGATTTCGGCCGAGCCAATCTCCCCAATTGATCCTTTTGCCGGAATAGATGGATGGAGTACAACTTCGGATGAACTCAAGAGGGTCCTTAATAAAATATAGGATTCATCGAAACATCGAAACAAGCTTCTACAAATACAAGCTTCTACAAATACCAAATAAGAATGGAATGAGGTCTGGAGCATATCGTTCGATAAAATACTGAACAAGATACAGTTTGCATCAAAACAAGCCCCCATTCAGAGTCTGCAACATACCGAGCCTGACATGAAAGTTTCTTCGGGAGATCAGTCATCGTCAAGGACAAAGAACAAGAAGAAGAAAAGCGTCACTACACAGATTTATAGCACAAGGGGTAGGATAGGGACTGCCTCTACTAGATTGGTTGTCTCGGATTCGAGGAAGAAAATCCTCGAACCCTTGACTGCTGGGTACCGCCGCCCACAACCGTCGCTCTGCATCTCTGTCAACATTGGCAGGTTTGTGTTATCTAAAGTTTTAGTGGATCCTGGAGCATCTCTTAACTTGATGAGCCTACGGACATTGGACTTTTTGGATATTGAAGCTCAAGAGCTTACAACCAATAAGATGATGTTAAGAGGATTCAACCAAAAGGGAGAAAGAGCCCTTAGATCAATTACTTTACTTATAAAGGTTGGATAACTTGTGACAACCACTAAATTTCATATCATCGACGACGAGACCTCTTTGAACGCTCTATTGGGTCAACCATGGATTCATGATCACAATATGGTTCCATCATCCCTACACCGGTGCATCAAGTACTGCAAAGATGGACAAGAAAATTGCGTCAAAGTAGACCTACAACTATTTTCAGTGCATGAACTTGGTATCCATGAAGATGCTGCCTACTACGTGCCTCCAAAGAAGACTGTCTTCTGCACGAGATTTTGACAAATAGAAATGAAGATTCAGAAGAATCACAAAGAGGAAGTCAAACAACTCTGCTTCAACAACCTTATACCACTCCCTTACAACGAGTTGGTGGAGGTTCTTCTAGTTCACGCACCCGAGGTCGAGGCCAAGGACGTGGACGAGTAAAGATCAATTTAATTGTTGAACAGACTAGGCCAACCATCAACATTGGTGTTGAAAACAGTTCTGAAGATGAAATAATGATGACAAAGAAGAAGAAACCTCAGTACGAGATAACCCTAGAAGATACAGAGAAGAATGAATACGAAACAATGTATGATCGGATAAACCACTATGTGAATACTATGACACTTACTCCGATTCTCCCACAAATGGTTGAGAGTTTAGAGTTCAAGGAAGTCTGTAGTGTTGGTTCATAGCTGATCAAATTTTATCGTGCTTCTACCTCTACTTAGATTGAAAAACATGTAAATTTGGATATTGATGGAATTGCCTTTTGGTTACTTCTCGCCTTGTGTTAAAAAGTTAATTCAACAAGGACACTTACCAAAAAAACTGCCAAAAGATAAATTTCAACTTTTTGAATAACTATGGAATGCCAAAAATTGAGCTCCCAATTCAAAAGAAGGTCCCGAATTTGGTACAGTTGGGTCAGTCGATGATTCTGAATTTTGCATGGTTGTTACTAGTAAGTCAGAAGAGGAGTGTCTCGATATAGAGCCCTCAATGTAGAGGATGACTCTAATGATTAACCAATAGAAGATGCTCCGCCAGAATTTGAGGAGGAAATTAAATCTACTATCGATGAATTGAAAGAGGTTAACCTCGGGATTGAAGAACGACCCTGACCTACATTTATAAGTTCTCTACTTGATGACGAAGAATCTGCAGAATTGGTCAAACTATTAACAGAATTTAAAGATTGCTTTGCATGGAGCTATGATGAAATGTCAGGACTTTCAGCAGAGGTTGCAGTCCATAAACTTGAGTTGGACAAGAATATAACCCCATTAAAACAAGCTCCTAGGAGAATGCTAGGAGAATGCACCTTGAAATACTTGAAATAGAACAACAAGTCATCGCCAAAGTGAAGATGTTGATAGATCCCAACTTTGTGAAAGAGGAGCAGTATCCCATATGGTTGGCTAATATTGTACCTGTTAAGAAAGAAAATGGACAGATCTGTGTTTGTTTCGACTTCAGAGATTTGAACAAGGCATGTCCAATAGATGAGTTTCCACTACCTATACCAGAGATGATGGTGGATATCGCTTCAACACATAAAATTTTCTCCTTCATGGATGGATCATCGGGATACAACCAAATCAAGATGGCTCCCGAGGATGCAACACTTACAGCTTTCAGAACTTTTCTGCTACACAGTGATGTCGTTCAGCCTAAAGAACGCCGCAGCAACATATCAGCACGCAATGATGAAGATTTTTGAGGATCTCATTCACAACCAAGTAGAACGCTACGTGGATGATTTGGTCATCAAAAGTAAATAAAAGATAGACCATTTGTACTATTTGAGGATCGTGTTTGAACGGTTACGACGATATGACCTTAAAAAGAATCCCTTAAAGTGTGCCTTTGGCATTACCTCCGGGAAATTTCTAGGATTCGTTGTCTGTCATCAGGGAATCGAGATTGACCCGGATAAGATTAAAGCTATCTTGGAAATGCCTTCTCCTAAAACCATGAAACAGCTATATTCCTTCCAGGGGAAGTTGGCATATCTGAGACGCTTTATTTCTAATATCTTAGGTAGGTGTCAGCCTTTCTCGGCATTAATTAAAAAGGACACCAAATTTATTTGGGAAGAGAAATGTCAGCAAGACTTTGAGGACGTTAAATAATTTTTAATGACACCTCCTGTTTTGGCAGCCCCTAACCCCGGAAAACAGTACTTTATACTGCTGCTTTGGATGACTCTCTCGGAGCCCTCTTAGCCCAAGTCAATGATGAGGGTAAAGAAAATGCACTCTACTACTTGAGTCGTCATCTAATACCGGCAGAGATAAGGTATCCATCTATTTAGAAGCATTGTCTGGCGTTAATTTTTGCCACCCAAAAGCTTAGACATTATATGCTTTCTCATAAGATTACCCTAATCTCAAAAGTTAATCCATTATAATATCTAATGTCTAATGACCCGACCAACGGATGTTTGGCAAGATGGTCAATGATCTTATTACAATTTGATATAACTTTTATTCCCCTTCGTGCTATCAAGGGACAGATACTAGCAGACTTTCTCACTGCACACCCACTGCCAGCTAGGTCCTCTCTCAATGATGAGTTACTAGACGAGTAAATGCTACAAATGGAATTTTCTAGTGCGCAACGTTGGGAGATGTACTTCGATGGCGCTTAGTCTGCCAGAAAAGACAAAGAATTAAGCACAATTATACCAGGAAAAGCAGGGAACGGTTTGATCTTTATTACGCCAGATAAGGGTATATTGAGGTTCTCATACCACCTGACAGAGTCGTGCAAGCAGAATATGAAGCTTTAATCACCGGATTGGAATTGGCAATCTCAATGGATATAACAAGCATTTTCAATTATGGTGACTCTCAACTTGACATTTAGCAGGTCGCCGACCAATACAAAATTCTGAAACCAAGATTAGCAAAGTACCATCAGACGTAATGAAACTCTTGGAGCAGATTCCTGAGGTGACTTTCTACCGAATTCCTCGTGAAGATAATGCCCATGCCGATGCTTTAGCAAAACTCGCTAAGGAAATGGCATGTCCCCCGTAGGATTCCATCGAAGTCACTAGGATTCCATCGAAGTCACGGCTATTGAAGTCATAGTGCAAGGAAGACAAGTCATGTCTTGAAATGACTTCAAAACTCTACACATGCTTGGAAAAGAAGAAACAATAAACACAGTTGCAGACATCAACAATAATTGGTGCAAGACATTAATAAAATATTTGCATGCTGGAAAGTTGCTAAAAAACAAGTCTGAGGAGCACCACATCACAAGGAGGGCTATATCTTACACCCTGGTAGGAAATGTTCTCTACAAAAGATCATTCGACCAGATGTGGCTACAGTGTTTGAGCAAAGTCGAAGCACTGAATATTGTCAAAGAAGTACATGTCAGATTGTGTGTTGCTCACCAGTCAGAGCCAAAAATGAAAATGAAGATCAAAAGACTCAGGTATTATTGGCCAGCAATGATGTCCGATTGCATGGATACAACCAGAAGATGTCACCAATGCCACATGCATGGGGTGGTCTTACACCAACCTTCAAATGTGCTACACCCAACTGTTGTCTCGTGGTCATTCGAGTGCTGGGGCACAGATATAATAAGTATGATAGACCCTCCATCTTCCAGAGGACACAGGTTTATACTTGCCGCTACAGATTACTTCTCCAAATGGGCAGAGGCGTTACGTTGAGGTTACGACACAGCACATCCTTTAATTTTTCAAAAGCCAAATCGTCTACCGTTTTGGAGTACCATGAAGAATAATCTCTGACAATGGGACAACTTTCAATAGTATATAGATCAACAATTTCGTCAGAAGACATGGGATAGATTTGAGATAATCTACAATTTACTATCCCAGAGAAAATGGTCTGGCTAAAGCTTTCAAAACGACACTAGTACAGATTTTGAAGAAAATAGTAGAAGAAAACAAAAGGGAATTGCACAACAAACTATTAGAAGCCTTGTGAGCCTACCGGGCGACTTTCAGGATTCCCACTCGGTGTAAACCCTATACGCTCGGTTATGGCGCCGAGGCCGTGCTACCGCTAGAAATCCAGACACCATCTCTCAGAGTCGTCGTTGCCAACCAACTCACAATGGAAGAAAGTGCAAAACTCAGACTTGAAGAATTGGAGAGTCTCAAGGGAAAATGTCTAGAAGCCCAACAACATTTGGAGCTCTACTAGGTGAAGATGGTACAAGCCCATGACAAATTGGTCCGCCCAAGGACATTCAAAGTTGGTGACCTCGTGCTTGTGCTCAAAAGACCTATTCTTGCATGCCGCAAAATAGGTGAAAAATTCGAGAAAACTTGGGAGGGACCAT
>NW_018165790.1:436658-440029 GCF_001263595.1 Phalaenopsis equestris | reverse complement strand
ATTTTGTAATTAACCTCATTGTAATTAACCTCATTATAATGAAAATTTTGAGAAAAAAATTTTTGAACTTTACACGTTCTCTTTTGTACTTTTGAATTTAAATGCCCTACTAAATTAAATGAAACTCACACATAAAATGAATAATCCTCTTCACCAAAATAAACTAAAATTTACTTTAATAAATACTATGTTTTGTTCTTGTTCATGCCAAGCTTCGGTCCACTGATGTTTTTCCTGTCGTCTGCAGAAAAATTTCAGGACAGAGGTTGATCTTTGCCTTCCAGGATGGCTGGAACCTCACACTGAATGAGGAGATGGCGCCGCAAGGAGGTGTCATAAATTTCAACATGGATTTCAGCCAAGTTGATATGGACTACGAGGGTCCTCTAATGGATGTAGTCAGCAGTAACGAAAAGGAGGGACTGCCTTCCCTGTTGAGGGTAACCACTCAAGACAATGTGTCACACAAAGGTAAAAACGTGATAGCAGAATGAGATCCAATGGAGGGGCCCAACCATCTACCCTTCATGGTAGCTACTCCAGCAAGGGACCTGATAACCGCCTGTAATGAATGATTATCGAATACTCCGCTCCGCAGGACGCAGCGCAGAAATGCTAGTCGAAAGAAAAAGAGAGCTTTTCTGCGACAGGAACGCCAACACCAACGAGACGTGAACAATTTTCTTACCCCCATTCCTGAGGGACATATTTACGACCCAGATCTGAGAGAAACTTTTCCCAGCCTACTCACTACGGATGAAGAGTCAAGATTTGTGACAGAATCAGATGTGCACCCAGTTCTAGATATCTTATGCAAGGGTTGCCCAACATGCAATGTTGAGGTACCAGCCGGGACATCAGTCACGGGCGCATTTGTGGAATGCCTGGATTGCAACGTTTCGCATTTACAGCACTTCAATACATTGGAAGAATGCACTTCAAGCACTAGCAGATCTCAGACTTCAAACTTTGCGACAGATGAGCCATATATCCTTCTAGGGACAGACAAATGTATATCATGGAGCCCAGAGCCATACATCCCACTAGAGGTTGAATCTCATGTTCCGGATGAGCCAGCGCTAGTTTGGGTTCTCGCCAATGCTCGAAGGAACAAATGCCCATGACAACTGCCGACTCCTTGTATGATGGAATACTACCAAAAAACTCAGGTGAATAAAAGAGAGTTTGAGTTTTATGAAGAAGTTCAGGGAAAGTTTAAAGTTAGTTCAGGGAAAGTTTGTCAACATATTGGAAGTCCTGGAGCTATATACCAGGGTCTTTTCTGAAATTGATGAGAAAAGCATTTTGGACTGTATCTTTGATTTAAAGGATAGAGGTCGAGCCGGCCTTCTCATGGAAATGACATATTCTGAGCCAAAGAAATAGATGAGGGGAAAGGGAAGAATCACCATCCAATGCAGCTGTTGCTACAACTTCACGAATGACAGACAGGGGAATGACAGACAGGGGACAGACAGGGGAATCCGCCCGGGATCCTCAGATCCGACCAAGTGGATCTGTTGCCACCAATGATAAAATGGATGATCAAGAGAATGGTCAAGTGGAATATTCTACCCGCTACTTACATTCCCAACAGTTGCATCACATACATCTGTGAAGAAGGTGACTACATTCCCCCACACATCGATCATCATGATTTTGTGAGACCTTTCTACACGGTCTCATTCATGAGTAAAAGAAATATTCTATTTGGAAAAGAAATTGATTTTGTCAGCCCTAAAAAATTTAGAGGAGCTGTGGAGATTCCATTGCCAGTTGGTTTAGTATTGGTCCTGAAGGGAAATGGTGCAGACATTGCCAAGTATTGCATTGCAGAAGTACGACACCGTAGGGTATCTGTAACCTTCCACAAAATGGACAACAGTTAAATATCGTATGGATTCCAGCAGGACCCAAAATTGGAGGAGTTATTTCCGTACAAGCTGTGGGAAGGTTGTACCTCTAAGTACATGTGAAAGGAACTCTTATCCTGGGGCATGACTTAGAAGTTCTGCTTGATCAGCAGCTCAACATGACTGGTACAGAGGGTTCACTTTCTTTCTTTTAATAGCAGGACATGTATCTGATATATTCAGTCTACGATGTATTCATAACATGAGATGAGTCTCAATGTATTTCAACCTGGATTACATAATGTACCTTTTGAGGCGTTAGCCCATGTCTGATCTATGGCATCTCTTTTGGAGTAAATTAATGGAAATTTCTCTCAAATTGTGCCTTTTTGTCAGTTGCCTTTTTATGCGATGGATGAAAGCCGTGAACCATGTGATGGTTCATAATTTCAATGAACAAAGGACGAAACAACAAATCTTCAACAATAAATAAAATATAAATTAAAAATAATCACAAAAGATTAAATAACAAAACGAACTTCCTTTGAAAATCAACCAATTAAAATTAAAACTTTAAAAACATATTTTAAAAAATTAAATGTGATAAAAACAACAAGAAAATAAAACAAACCTGTTGAGTGGATTCTTCTGTTTTCGGAATTTCCTACTTTGTGCACGCAGTACAAACATCGTTATCTACTCTAACTCTCTGCACATCCCCATAGAATTTCACATTCTGCACAAAAACTCACAAAGCTTTACAAATCTCCTTTAACAGGATCAACCTTTTTCACATGATACATTTCAGTAAATTCAACAATACAAACCCTCTTTTGAGAATTGACCAACATTTCAATTCTCATTTCCGAATCAGTCCTACATTTCTGATTCATTACATTTAAGGTCGGTCCTTACATTCCGACACCCTCTTTTGAGAATTGACCTACATTTCAATTCTCATTTACAAATCAGTCCTACGTTTTTGATTCATTACATTCAATGTCGTTCCTTACATTCCAATATTCTCTTTTAAGAATTGACCTACATTTCAATTCTCATTTCCGAATCAGTCCAACATTTCTGATTCATTACATTCGAGGTCGGTCCTACATTCAGACACTCTCTTTTGAGAATTGATATACATTTCAATTCTCATTTTCATATTTCATATTCATTACATTTAAGGTCGGTCCTTACATTCCGACACTCTCTTTTGAGAATTGACATACATTTCAATCCTCAGTCATACATTTCTGATTCATTACATTTGAGGTCAGTCCTTACATTCCAACACCCTCTTTTTAGAACTGACCTACATTTCAATTCTCATTTCTGAATCAGTCTTATATTTCCAATTCATTACATTCGAGGTCGGTCCTTACATTCCGACACATTCTTTTGAGAATTGATATACATTTCAATTCTCATTTTCATATTTTTGTTTCATTACATTCGAGGTCGGTCCTCACATTATGATATTCTCTTTTGAGAATTGACCTACATTTCAATTCTCATTTC
>NW_018165790.1:435771-436327 GCF_001263595.1 Phalaenopsis equestris | reverse complement strand
CATACATTTCAATTCTCAGTCCTACATTTCTGATTCATTACATTCAAGGTCGGTCCTTACATTCTGACACTCTCTTTTGAGAATTGATATACATTTCAATTCTCATTTTCATATTTCTGATTCATTACATTTGAGGTCGGTCCTTACATTCCAACGCCCCCCTTTGAGAATTGACCTACATTTCAATTCTCATTTTTGAATCAGCCCTACATTTCTGATTCATTACATTCGAGGTTGGTCCTTATATTTTGACACTCTTTTGAGAATTGAAATACATTTCAATTCTCAATTTCATATTTCTGATTCATTACATTTGAGGTCGGTCCTTACATTCTGACACTCTCTTTTGAGAATTAATATACATTTCAATTCTCATTTTCATATTTCTGATTCATTACATTCGAGGTCTATCCTTACGTTCCGATACTCTCTTTTGAAAATTGACATACATTTCAATTCTCAGTCCTACATTTCTGATTCATTACATTCGAGGTCAGTCCTTACATTCCAACACTCTCTTTTAAGAATTGACATACATTATACATTTCAATTCTAC
>NW_018165790.1:423250-435690 GCF_001263595.1 Phalaenopsis equestris | reverse complement strand
ACACTCTCTTTTGAGAATTGACATACATTTTGATTCATTACATTCCATTTTTGATTCATTACATTCGAGGTCGGTCCTTACATTCTGACACTTTGTTTCGAGAATTGACATACATTTCAATTCTCAATCTTACATTTCTGATTCATTACATTTGAGGTCAATCCTCACATTCCAACTCTCCCTCTCTTTCTTAATTGATATCTAAATTTCAATTCCCACCTCGGGGTCAGCACTTGCATACTGGTTCCCATGCTCTAGAACATTCTAAAATTTCATAACTCAAAGTCCACTCTCCAATCCACAGCGAGAGTCCCTACTTCTTGACTTGATCAAACACTCACCTGCTAATTCCCCAACAGAAACAAATCAAACACACAACTCTACGCACACTTTCGGGTCTTTTGACTTAGGAGTTTGTATTGGTTTTTGTTGATCTCCTCGGTCAACGCCAATACACGCAGTGTGCTACGCAGTGTGCTTGCCCACTTGCCCAGCACACCACACCTATTGGGGATCCATTTGTTGACCTCATTTTTGGTTGAGGTTCAATTTTTTCCTCTTTAGTAGCCTAAGGTTTAGCTATAGAATTTTCCTATTGACTAGTCTTAGAAAACTAGAAAAGCCACCCTCACCACTAGAAATTCCAAACTCATCTCTACTCAACTTGAAGTTCCACATGTTGGTTTCCACATTCTAAATACTTAGTAGGTGGGGTCACTCTGGGGGAAACTCCAGATGAGTCACCCTTAGGACTGCTGGACATTAAGGTTGACCCTGAGAGTTGTTCTGGAGCTGAGGCACTCACTACACTTATTTGCACCCACAATCACTCACAACCCTGAACTCAAATTTCTAACTTAGGTCCCTTGATCTTTTGGGATACTCATGTAGATGAACCCCTAAACCTACTAGCCTTAGGGCTATGCTTTAGCTAAGACCACTACATAAAAAATCCAAAATAGGGTTTCTATTGGTCCATGGCTTATTGATGGTAGTTGGCACTCCAACTCTACCAAGATACCCAACCTACCATTTTGCCCTTGAGCACCTCAAATTACCTAAACACCCATGAAAACCTAAACTTTGCCAAAATTCCCAAGTTTACCCAAAAGACCCAAATTTGATCAAAATTCATTTCAAACCTTTTAAAAACCTCCAAATTATAAAAATTACCCAAAATCTCCAAAGATGGACAAATTACCAAAATACCCCTCCACCAAAATACCCCTATGGACAAATTACCAAAATACCCCTCCATAGCCCAAAATCCAAAAAATTCCAAAAAATTCTGAGAAAATCTCAATAAACCCAAAATATTTCTAATTTCATTTTTTTCAACTACTACATGACCCAGTTTGGCCAATTTGACCAACTTTAACCAAAATTCCCAAATTTTCCTTTAAAGACCCAAATTTTCCTTTAAAGACCCAAATTTCCCCAAATCCAACTCAAATGTCCATCAATTTCATCTCAATTGACCACAATATCAATCCTAAACTCAAATTCACTTTTGATATGACCAAACTAAACCAAGTAACAGCTTAATTGGCCCATGATTTGAGCCCAATTTTGATTTAGGTCAAAACCCCAATTTTGACCATATGACCTAATCTTACCAAATTGAACCTATAGCCTAGTTAATTGGCCCTAATTAATGTTGAAAAATCTTGATAACATTCCTACACATCAAAATCAACCATCAATTGGCCCTGATGAAGCCTCAAATCCATTTAATTTTGGCCTAAATCCAAAATTCTCAAATTTAGCCCCAAATTGGCTAAGTCCCAAAAAATTTAAGTCCCCAAATTTCACCCAATTGATTGCCTTAACCTCCAAATTGGCATCCAATTCATGTTTAAAATTCTTCATGGGACCTCTATTGACCATTTACAATAATCAATTTGCAATTGGCTAAAAAAAATACATTCTTTATGAGAAGTCGAAACAACTACACATAAAATGAAACACAAGATTCAACAAATCGAGTATATTAGACAATTTAAAATCTCGAATATAATGAACAAAATGACTCAAAATATTTGATTCAGGATAGATTTAACAACAATAATTAATTGGGCCAATTAATATGGCTAGATTAGACCAAACCCAAGACTTGTGACCTAACCATCTTAAAGTCACCAAATTAACTCAACCCCAGCCATTAGTTGGACTTAGTGACCAGTCCAAACACTATGAAACCACCTAAATCATGCCATGGACCAAAGTTCCCCCAAATTAAGGGATATTATTTCCAAAAATCCATGTGCTTAAGATATCCTTACCAAAATTAGTTATTATTACACTAAATTGTTGTGACATATTCCCCTAGGTTCTCTGAGCTCCTAGCCACCTCCTCCTGACCGGCCAACCAACCTAGCGGCTAGAAAAGCACAAAACTGACAGCCACCCCCATGGCACCTCACCCAAATCAAGCCTAGAGGCCAGATCATCCAAATTGAAGAGCTCATCTGCCCTCCACCTAAGCACCACAATGCACCCAAACTTGTGCCCTGAGAGCCACGCCATGGCCATTTTTATAAAAACTCACCTCCACGGCCATGGGAGGAGTGCTAAAATTTTTCTCAAAGAGAGCCTCCCAAATCACTCACAGAGCTTCCTTGAGATCTCCATAACCCATTCCAATCACTCCACTGCTTTGATTCCCCCTGTACAACCCTTTTTTTGAGCTTAAAAATTATGGTAGAAACAGGACATCTCTCGAAACTCCACCAAACTTCAATTACTTGTGCCCACACCTTCACAACTGCAAGAGAAGACAAAGCCCCATCAAATTACCCTCTGAAATAGCCTCCACCATAGCTCTAGACCAACACCTATAATCGAGCTTGGTCGAATTCATACATATGCCTTACACCACAGCAAGAGGCATAATCCCTAGCCTCCTTAGACCCCAAAAAACATGTCGAGCACCTCCGATTGAAGCCTCCCTTCTCAGAGCAAAGGTATAAAACTTCTCCTCCTTCTGAGCCTGTTTTGATTCTCTATTTACTTGGGCTTGATTTCATGATTTCATGACACATTAAATGACACATTAACTGTATGGATGTGTTCGTCTCACTAAGACGAGCATTTAAAAAAAAATCACTTAATTTGGTTGAGAAATGAGAGAGATCATAATCCTTGAAGGTGGACGGCTCTCGGCGTAAGCCATTGGAGAAGATGACCACACACCGTCCGATCGCGCGTGTATGAAATGGATGGACAAGATGAAACTGGACAATGCTTCTTTACATAAACAACGGGACGAGTGGCTCCTGGCATGGATGGCAGCGTCAAATAGGAGCGCGTCGCGTGGAGTTTTGGAGCTGCCTATGATCAACATGGCGCCGGGTGGATAAGTAGAAAAATAGGGCTTTTTTTATTTATTTAAACTCCCTAAACTTCAAAAATCCGTAACTTTGTATAGAAAAATCACAAAAATAAAATAAAAATACCCCCTTGCTCAGTGAACAAACGAGAATAATGTGGAATAAATTTTAAGTCCATTTGATGTATAAAATATTTTTAAATAATTAAACTCTATTTGGGATCATTTGATTCTCCATGCATATTGATACATCACCTTGGCTTGAAATTTTGGCATGTTGTAGCCTCTATCAAGTGAAACATCCTCTGATTTTTTAAAGTCACAGGAGGTTCCTATACAGAGATCCAAATTTTTCAAGATCTTGCACATTATTTCCTTAAAATAATCATCAAAATTAGCATATTGATTAGAAAATTCTAAGAAAATTTTGGAAGGTCCACCATGACCTGGAAGCTTTTGGAAATAATTTCATGGGTCAAGTCATTTAAAATGCAGTTAAATTTTCCATACTCTAAATCACTAAAATAATTAATTTTATAAAATATAAACATTTAAATGACTTGAATTTTTATCTCTACTGTGGTTTATGATCTGGAGAACTCACTATACAGATTTCAAAATATTTTGAGTTCATTTGATAACTTAAGTTGATTTTTAAAGATAAATACCACTTTTGGCACTTAAATAATTTTTAAAAATCAAAATATAACTCAAAAAATTATGAAACTTAGTTTTTTGAGTTCTCTGTAATCAGGGATATTTTATAAAAATAAAATAATATTTAGAATACAAACTTAATTTTTAGCCTATTTTAAATATTTCAAAATTCATAAAAAACACAAAAATAACAAAATTTATGGAAATGTTCTGAATTGCTTTCTAATCACTTAGGAAAAATTAAAATATTTTTTCTGATTTTATAAATAAAGATATTGAATTTCAAAGCTTAAAAATAATTTTTAAAGGCTAAAAATGAGTTTTCACAAAAAAAATTCCAATAAATCAAAGAAAAATCAAAAAAATTTGAAAATTGCTCCTCTAGGTTCTCTAACCTTAGAGAAATTTTTCAAAGACACAAAACTTAATTTCCATCATTTAAATATTTTATTTTTATTTAATAACCTAGAAATTAAAATAATTCTGATAAATCACAGAGAATTCAAAAAATCATGAAATATAGTCCAAAGGCTTCTCTAGTCTAGGTCTACTTCTAGTAAAAATTTCAAAGGATTAGAATTTACCTTCATCAAGTTAGAAATTTTCTTTTAAAAATCCTATTTTTGCATAAAAATAATTATATAAAATAAATTAAATTCTGAAAAAGTCATTTGAATTGAATTTGACAAATTATGAAGTGTTAGAGCCTTAGGGGCAAATGTGTAATTTTGGAAATTTAGCCTTAATTAACATTTAGGCTTAAGTCAAGAAGGGAAATGGGCAACCTCTGATCTTAATCAATTTATTTGATGCTTGGAACACAAGGGGTTAATTGGTAGAAACCAATCTCACTTTCTTAATTAAGTTAATAAATTTTGAAATTATTAAAATTTGAAAGTTTATTAAAATTAAATGATCCTGGACGTAGGGGTATGACTTTTGAAGTCAATAATTAATCAATTTAATACCTCTATTTTGATTTTCAAATAAAAATTTAAATTATGAATCATGACCACTTAAAAGTTAACATTTTCAAAACTAATTAAGACACTCACCTAGGTCTTAAGGGCTTAGTGGTGGCTTAGGCCAAATAAAAATTGACTAAATGAGGATTAGAGAACTAAACATAACATAATCAAATATCCTTGAAACACCACTAAGCCTAATTAAAAAATTGGCAAAGAGTTTAGGTTAAACCAAGTTGCCCTTTAAGGAAATTCACTCACATAATTTACAAATTAAATGATAAATGATAATTACCCCTTTCTTAGGGATAATTAAGACATAAATGTTCACTGAGCATTAGAAGTATTCACAGGATGAACCATTAAGCAACATAATAAGTTTAAATGGACTCGAGGCTTTTCACCAGTTGGTGAGAGGGAGGCATGGACCTGCTTTCTCCTCCTAACTTGTTGGATACCTCAGAGGTCTATTAAACTTAATATACTTTGTTTAATGAAACCGCCATAACATTTAAAATATAAAAAAACTCAAAATTTAATCACAAACATCACACAAAACTACAATTGCAACTAAATTAAGATGTCTCTATCGGATGATCAGGAATCTCTCGGAGGAGGCAACCTACGGTTGCTAACGAGGCTTCCCACGGTTTAAATGAAATTATGGAACTCATTAAGTTTGGTTTAGTAAGTTCATTTGGACTAAGTAAATCCAATAAAAAATAATGGTGCAGGAATGAGGGAACCGTAGGATCCTAACCAGTGTTGCTCTAATCAACTTTAATATGCCCTCATAAAATTTAAAGAACTTCAACCATAGGGCCACCTGATTTGACATTATAATTTGACACACTAGAAAACTCAAACTCGTTGTGGTGAGGAACTTGGAGCTAGCATGGTGGGCAGCACGGCCATCTTCAACAACAAAACCTATCTTCCCAAACTAAACCAATCTTCCTTCCTTAGACTTAAACAACAAAGCCATTGGACATTGAGGTTGCTTGCTTATGCAACGTAAATCCTCACATCATCTTCAGGCCTTTGCATAACTCTGCTATACAATATAAGCCCTAACTCGTCTTAGGATTCCCAGGTTGTTATTAGTCACGACCTAAATCCTTATATCTTCCAGGCTATTTGTGTGATTATTTCACACGAATATATGCCCTAATTATTAAAATTGGCAGGATGAAAGACTTAAATTTTTCTCTTCTAAATTTAAACCAAACATTAGGACAGCTTGGAAAGTCACTGAGGTTCTCCTCTCGGAACCATGACATCCCCTAGTTCTTCATCCTTTGGATTCTACAATAAAATGTTCCAATTTATATTGAGTAGCTAGTGTGCAAAATTGAAATCCTAATTCTGATTATTACAATCCAGGTTGGGAAAATCATTCAAACTATTGCTAAAATAATAATTTTAGATGAGAAGACAATTTTTGTGAAGATAATCAATTTAATCAGACGTGTAATTAGAATAATCAGGGTGATTATAACGATGAACTTTATTTTCTTTATAGATTTAACTCCAAACCAAAGAATAAGGAGAAGAAATTATTGTCAAAAGAGGTTGTAATTCAAATGGCGAGTCAGTTGAAAAATCAAAAGGTTGTGATAATGAATATAGAAGCCAACTAAGGCATATTATTAATTTAGTTAACAATTATCCCCAAGAAAGTTTACTTAGTGACCTAGAGGTAAACCTTGAGGAAAAAAATGATGGGTAAGATATAGCTACCCAATTAAGAGATGAAAGATGATTAGAGGATATTGTTCAAATAAATGTTAATTTGAGAAAAGAGGAAAAAAAGACCAAAAGACCAATGAAAAAAAATTCTTAAGGAATTAGAAAAACCTATTTTGTCAACCAAGATAGATATAAAAAGACCACCTCCACTATTTCCTCAGCCTTAAGGGGAAGAATTGGAAGCTAACTTGAAATAGAAGAGTGAGCTAGTAGAATTTGATCCAAAATCTGAAAAATCAAGAGAGAATCCGATAAAAAACTTGGGAGATCTTGAAATATCACATAGAGATCCATTTCTTATAAATTTCATAGAGTATTTTAATATGAAAATTGAGAAAATCATTAGATGAATATTGGATCTAGAAAGTATCACGAGGAATTATAAACTGAATCAATCTGAAAGGAAAACACTGACTTAAAAACTAAAATTCGAGGATATTGTAGGAATCTTTGGATCCGGAAAAAAATGGGTTTTTTATTAAGGATTACTTAAATGAAATTTTGATCTAGAAGGAATCATTTGTAGGGCTGACGACGTTAAACCAAACGCTTTATGAGAGACACCACATAGTTATCAGTGTTATTTGATTTAGTATGCTTGAGAGTCATGATTGTTAGTGTTGTATTATGTTTTCTTTATTGTGGATTGATCAGTTTGATTGAAGTTAGTAGATGTTTGGATTGTTTGTGGATTGATATGATCTTTGTGTCATGAGGGAGGTGATTCCTTAACTTCTTATTATAGCTAGACTCATCTATGTTCTCCTGCAGTGGTTGGTTTAACGAGTCCTCTATGACTCGGGTCTCAACTGGACTTAAGTTTTATAGGAGACATCTTAAATTTGAATAATGATAAATTTATCTCAATTTTGTTACTTCATTTTTTAAACCTTATTTTCATTTTATAGGAGTCATGAACCTATTTGATGAGAAACAAGTGGATGATCTTATACTACTCTTATATTTGTTGGAGGTTCTTAATTAAAAGGAGAAGGTGATGCGTGAGGTTAGTTCTTGAGAGCTAATATATTAAGGATAATTTATTAGTGTAGTGATTCCGTTAGATCCTGGACATTTATGTATGTGTTAGTGTTACAACAATGTAGAGACTCCGCTAGAAATCATTTATAAGTACCCAATTTATTAGTGTAGTGATTCCGTTAGAAATCGGAAGTAAGTTAATGAGATGCAATGAGTTAAAGGAAGAGTTGACCTCATTTATCATGTACATTTGTGTATGTGTTAAAACAATGTAGAGATTTGGAGAGTACTTATATATATATATATATATATATATATATATATATATGAATATGTGTATTTCTCTTTTATATTAGATGTGTAGTTAGGTAAAGATGATACAATAACTTCCTGTGATTCCCCTCCCCTCCTGGCTAAGAGATTTGCTGGCCTATTCTCTTCCATATATATGAATGTGCCAAAGAGGAGTAGCCCTCCCTCTAATATAATCTAAAAGTGCAGAGGAATCCACTTCAGTTTGCAACATATCCCAATTGTTCATAATTGCTAGTTTGAGAGCCCAAAACATAGCTAAAGCTTCGGATTGTTGTGCATCCACAACAGCCATTGGAGATTGATAGAATTGTAGGCATCTTCCCATATGGTCTCTGAAAACTCCCCCAATTCCAGCCCCTTCTGGAGAATAACTTCCATCAAGTTTGACTTTGATCATAGAGAAGGATGGTTTGTCCAAAAAACCTTTATTAAAAAGAAGATTTTTTGGCTAGCAGTCCCAGCAGACTTGAGAATATTATGGAACTTCTTTAGTTGAATTAGCTTGATAATGAAAACTATTCATTTAGAAGCCACCTTAGATGGAGCAGTAGGGATTTCATAAAAAATTAATTGATTTCTAGCTAACCAGATAAACCAGGCAACAATAAGAGGAATTTGGCCCAACTTTATACTCTCCCAGCACCTCATGCATTCAAAAATACTCCACCACTCCAGATTTAGTGTATCAATATTCAGGTATTGTAAAATAGCCTTCCATACCTCTTGGGAGAATTTACATCCAACGAAAAGATGGCTCACAGATTCTCCATCCTCCTTACATAGCTGGCAAATGGAAGGATCCTTCAAACCTTTGAGTTTCAATATATCATCAATTGGAAGTAACTTGTGAAATGTTCTCCAGCAAAAGCCAGCAAAAGAAAGAAATGGGAGAGGTTAGAAATTTATTCCAGCGGCAGTCTCCCCAATCCATTATTTCCCAATTATAAAGTTTGCTATAAATATTTTCTGTGATGCTTTGATTTAGCTTCCCTCCAATCACTATTTTGTCTTCTTAATCTCTGTTAAATGGCAGTTTGGTAATCTTTTCAACTGATTATTGATCTAGCAAAGAGCTAAGGAATTTAGCTTACCAAGATTTTCCTGATATACCTAAAATCTATTGTGTTTTTAGACACATTTTTATACTTATTTTTGAGATATTGTGCTTTAATATAAGGTATTTTTGTGTTTTTCTTGCAGATACAAGTAAAAATAAAAAAACAATGCTTAAATAAGTTAAAAAGGGATCAAATTTGGAATAAAAAGGTGAAAAATTGTGCAAAAGAGTTTTGGCACCTAAGCGCAAGATCCAGTGCTTAAGCGTCGGTTAAACAGAGAAGGCTGCGCCTAAGCGCTGAGACCCCGCGCTTAACCGCTAGTGGCAGTTACTAGATGAGTAAAATCGATTTTCACAAATTTTGAAGAGGTTTTTGAGGCACCCATTGACTTAATAGGTGGTTGTAACCACCATCGATGAAAAATATCAACAAAGGATGTGTGTCTTGGGCAAATACATCAAATCAAGACACATTTTGAAGAGATCCCAAGGCACCTCTTGAAAAACTATAAAAGAAACAAGCGAGGAATTAAAAAAAAGTCCTGAAAATATTGACAAATTTTGAAAGTTCTTCTCTTGGGAGTTAGTTCGAAGAGATTTTCAGGAACCACTTTCTATTTACTTTATCCTTTTTGTTATTTTGTTTTGAGAGATTGTAAAAGAGAAGAGATTCAAAGGAGCTTCAAGAGTTTGGTGGAGGACTTGAGATAAGTTTTTATCTTTTTTTTTCGAATACTTTTGGTTTTAATCGAGATTTTTTGTTGGTTTGACAATGATTTCTTCTTTTAAACTAAAGTGTGGTTTTGTTTTCTCCAGGGATTCTGAGTAGTTTTCTCTATATTTCTTCTTAAAATGATAAGTAATTCAGTTTTGGATAGAAGTAGTGGAGAGTATTCATCTTTAATATTGGAAGAAGTTGTGATGACTTAAATCCATGCTTAAATCCATGCACTATGCACTTCATTTACTTCTTGATTTGGCCAATCCAGATGTTAAATTTTGTTGCGAGAAAATGTAAAAACTAAGCTGGTATTGTCTCAGTCAACAATTGGAATGATCACATGAGGTTGTATGAATGAGAATGTAGTTCATATAATTGAGTGCAAATAGATAGGGAAATATTCATTGATGGGTGTAGAGTCAGAGGACTATAAAGTGAAAGGTTAAAGCCCCCAATTTGGTTCATTATTTTAGGTTCTGATACGAGAATGTTAGCCCCCAGGTGGAGGGAATCGAGGGAACTCTAGAGTGAGAGCTAGTATCTTCCCTGCCTAGCCAGTCTTCAGAACTATTCAAACTTTAAATTAGCCAATGCTTTTATAGCATCTCTAGTAATGGTAAAGAATATTATTGCTCCTATTTGGCACAACACAATTTTCACACTTCCACAATAATATTCTTATACTTATTACTGATTCATGATAAGAAGAAGGATATTTTCATATTAAGTTCTTTTCTTCTACAAAAACTTTAGTTATCTTTTTAAGTTGTTGTTGTTTTGTTAAAATTTCAAAAATACTAAAAATATTTAAATTTTAAATTCCTAAAAAAATTATTTTTAGTTTAAGTAATTATCTTTTTAAAAATAGAAAAACTTTCTAAAAAGTGTATATTGCATAATCTTCCCTGTGGGTTTGATATTCAGGTCTTAATCAAAAAGTCCTATATTGCCTGGTAACGATACGTACACTTGCGTAGTGTCTCAATATAAATATATATAAATCAAAAAGTTTAAATCTTATTTTTCATCAGGATCAAGTTTTTGGTTTTGTTTATACTATGCATAAGCATTAAGTACAGAATCTGGCGCTGTTGCCGAGGAAGAAAACTAAGTAAATTTCTATTTTTAGAAAGTCTTTTTTAAACTTTAAATATTGTATCTTATTTTGTATTGTATCTTATTTTTTTGTATTTTTTATTTTATTTTATTTTATTTTATTTTATGATAGTGTATGCGTAGTTCAGTTTCTAAAGGACTAGTTCCCTACGATTCTGAATTAGAAAGAACTATTAAAAAAATCAGAAAAACCAAAAAAATTAAAACCATTTCATGTCGCTTATGCTTTAATTGAAGTGTTAATGTTAAACCTCACCGTACCTCCAAAATATGTCAAACATAATCCAACGCTTTAATTAAAACTGATGCATTTACTATGTTAGCAAATCAAGTTGCTGTAATTTTAAGGAAGTTAGACCAATTTGGAATGAATTTTTCTCAACCAATTTCCATGATTAAAGAGAATTCATTAGGCCAAATGGTAGATTCTCAAGAATCATTAAAAACTTTGAATGCCATAAATAACAAGCAGAATAACCCATATTCAAATTATTATAACCAGGTTGGAAGTCATCCCAACCTTAACTGAAATAACAATTCAGATGGTAATAATCGGTAAGGGGGAACAACAAAGTAAACCCATTCAGAAACTAGAACAACCAATGGAATAATAATTATATATATGCTTATCTCCAGGTTTCAACAGTAATAGACATTTTAAGGAGAAGAAGTTGTCTATATAAGAAGTTGTGTTACAAATGGGTAATCAGTTATAAAGTTAAAGAGCTACAACTAGAAATATTTAGAATCAACTTGGGCAAATCACAGGTTCATTAAGTAATAGATCCCAAGGAACACTTCCTAGTAATACTGAATCAAATCCAAAAGAACATAATAAAGAGCAAGTTAAAGTCGTACAACTTAGAAGTGGAAGAGAGTTGGAAGGTAGGGTTCAAAAAGAGATTGAAGTAGAGAGAGAAGAAATTGAAGAATCAAAAGAGGAAGCTCCAAAAAACTTTTAATGACCTATTTCTCTGCCAAAAATTGATTTAGAAAAACCACTACCTCCATTTCCTCAGAGACTTAGAAAATAGAAGTTGGATAAGCAATTTTCAAAATTTCTGGAAATATTAAAGAAACTTACAATCAATATTCCATTTACTGAAGCCTCAGAACAAATGTCAAGCTATGTAAAGTTAATGAAGGATATTCTCAACAGAAAAAAGAAGTTTGAAGATAATGAGACTGTTCCACTTAGTGAGGAGTGTAGTGCTATAATTTAAATGAAACTTCCTGAAAAGCTTAAAGATCCTGGTACCTTTACCCGGTAGCTTTACAATTTGATGTGCAATAGGAGACAAATTTTATGGGAAAGCTTTATGTGATTTAGGTGCAAGCATTAACCTTATGCCATTGTCAATATTTAAAAGATTGGGATTAGAAAAAATAAACCCTACTATTGTAACTCTGCAGTTAACAGATCATCTAATAACCTATCTTAAAGGAGTTATGAAAGATGTCCTAGTAAAAGTGGATCAAATTATCTTTCCTGTTGATTTCATTGTGTTAGATATGGAGGAAGATAAAGAGATACCTATCATTTTTGGGAGA
>NW_018165790.1:420189-422867 GCF_001263595.1 Phalaenopsis equestris | reverse complement strand
TTTACTTCCTGAACATTTAAAATATGCCTTTTTATGAGATTCCTCTACTTTACCTGTTATAATTTCCTCGAAGTTAACAAATGAAGAAGAAGAAAAGTTGATGTAAATTCTCAGAAATTTTAAGAAAGCCTTCAGATGGACAATTGCTGATATTAAAGGAATCAGTTCTTCAATTTGTATACATAAAATTAATCTGGAAGAAAACTGCAAACCCAAGGCTGATCCTCAAAGGAGATTGAATCATGTTATGAAAAAGAGGTTGTTAAGAAAGAAATTTTAAAGTGGTTAGATGCTGGAATTATCTACCCTATTTCAGATAGTGCATGGTTTAGTCCAATTCACTGTGTTCCTAAGAAAAGATGAGTAATTAAAACTGTAAGTTAATACCTACTAGACAAGTTACAGGGTGGCGAATATGCATTGATTAAAGAAAATTAAATCTTGTCCCTAGGAAAGATCATTTTCCATTACCCTTTCTAGATCAAATGTTGGATAGACTAGCTGGGCACAAATGTTTTTATTTTCTGGTTGGATATACCGGTTATCACCAAATTCAAATATCTCATGAGGATCAAAAGAAAACATCATTTACCAGTCCTTATGGTACTTTTACTTTTAGAAGAATGCCCTTTAATTTATGATTTATGTAATGCCATGTAATGCCCCTGCTACATTTCAAAGATGTATGATGGTAATTTTTTGGTGATTTAGTTAAAAAAGGGATCGAAGTCTTTGTGGATGGCTTTTCAGTGTTTGGAACTTCATTTGGAACTTCATTTGACTTTCAGTGTTTGGAACTTCATTTGACTCATGTTTAGAACATTTATCTAAAGTTCTTAAGCGCTGTGAAAAAACAAATTCAGTCCTTAACTAGAAAAAATGCCAATTTATGGTAGCAGAAGATATTGTATTAGGTCATCAAATATCAGAAAATGGTATGGAAGTAGATCTTGCTAAATTCAAGTGATCGCTAATCAAGTGATCGCTAATTTACCTTATCCAAAAAATGTAAGGGAAATTAGGAGTTTTTTAGGACATGGTAAATTTTGCAGGCGATATATGATGGAATTTTCTAAGATTGCTAAGCCTTTATGCCATTTACTGGAGAAAGTTACAACTTTTAATTTTGATGAAGAATGCCTAACTGATTTTAAATTATTAAAAGAAAAATTAATCATTGCACTAATTAAAGCTTCACTAAATTGGAAAAAAACCTTTTGAACTTATGTGTGATGCAAGTGATTATGTTATTGGAGCTGTTTTAGGACAAAGTTTCACAAAGTTATTTACTATGCTAGTAAAACTCTTAATGAAACTCAAATTAATTATACAATAATTGAAAAAGAGTTATTAGCAATAGTATATACCTTTGATAAATTTACATCATATTTGATTGGAACTCATTGTATAGTGCATACAGATCATTCTGTTATTAAGTAATTAATGAAAAAGAAGGATACTAAACAAAGACGTATAAGATGGTTTCTTCTTTTACAAGAATTTGAATTTAAAATATTAGATCGGAGGGGAACTGAAAATCAAATTGCTCATCATTTGTCCAGATTTAAATTAGAAAAAAAACTCTATTTTGAAAAAGAAATTAATGAACCTTTTTAACATGAAAAATTGTTCACTGTAAATGAGTGGCGTGTTACATGGTATGCTTACATTGTGAACTATACTATTAGTGATCTTAAACCCTATGGAATGACATACCAACAAATGAGGAAATTTATTTCTGAAGCTAAGACTTATTTTTGGGATGACATCTAAACAAGGAAAGGTTATGATCATTCGAATATGTGTACCATTAGAAGAAACTTATGAAATTATTCAAAAATGTCATAATTCTGATTTTAGGAGACATTTTAATGTTGATAAAACATCATACAAAATTCTACAATCTGAATTTTATTGGCGTACAATTTTTAGAGATGTTAATGCTTATATCAAAACTTGTGATATATGTCAAAGAGTAGGAAATATTTCTAGAAGAAATGAGATGCTCCTCATCTATATGCTAGAAGTTAAAATATTTGATGTTTGGGGATTACATTTAATGGGACCATTTATGTCATCTTTTGGAAATTTATACATTATGTTAGCAGTGGACTATGTATCTAAATGGATAGAAGTTGTTGCTTTACCTCAATGTGATGCTCAAAGTGTTACAAAATATTTGAAAATGAACATATTTTGTAAATCTTATTTTCAAAACATAAATTTTTTTTATTGAAAGTAATTTTCAAAAACTATTATTATGTTTTTAAGTGAAAGAAACATATCAACTCTTTGCTTTAGGAAACGAAGAGTGGGATTCAAAATCATTGAAGGCCTAACGAGATATAGGGAATTATCCAATCAGAAAATTAAAAGAAAGAAAAAAAAAAAAGAAAAAGAAAAAATAATCTATAAATCTAACAAAAATAGATTTGGCAGTCAAACTTGACTATGCCTAGTGGGCTTATGGACTGCATATAGAACTCCTGTAGGAATGTCCCCATATAGGCTAATATTTGGGAAAGCTTGTTACTTACCAGTTGAACTTGAGCATAAAGCAAATTGGACTATTAAAGATTTCAATTATAATTTAAAAGATACTGGTGAGAAAAGATTGTTACAATTAAATGAGCTTGAAGAGATAAGGAATGAATCTTATGAGAGTGCTAAGATTTATA
>NW_018165790.1:403118-420173 GCF_001263595.1 Phalaenopsis equestris | reverse complement strand
GGAAAAGATGAAAATGTGGTGGCATGATCGAAAGATTCTTATTAAAAAATTTCAGCTAGGGCAACAAGTTTTGCTATATAATGCAATGATAAGATTATTTCCAGGTAAACTTAAGTCCAGGTGGATGGGCCCATTTGTTGCGATAAAAGTTTATCCTTATGGATCTGTGGATATTAAAGATCCTAATTTTGAGAAAATTTTTAAAGTGAATGAACATAGACTGGAACTTTTTATATAGAGGATCAACAAAAATATAATGATGGAATGATGTTGGGTCAACCAGAATGAGCACTGGTTACAACAAACCAAGTGCTTTGTGGGAGGCAACCCAGAGTTATTAGTGTGTTTTTGCTTTGATTGTTTTTTTGAGCCTGATTAAGAAATTTGGGGTTAAATTTATTAGTTTATTATGTGCTAGTAATGATTGTTGGACTTTATTTAGTGACCTAGACATGTTAGAATAAGAATTTGGACGTTAAGTTGACTGGTGCAAAAATGTGAACTGGCGCTTCAGCAGCAGATCCGCGATTAAGCGTGGCAATTTAATCACATGTGCAAATTTTGATTTTTAGAAGGTGTAACTGCAATTTAGTTGGCAATTTAGTTGGAATTAGTTGGAATAAACATGTCTTGGCAGTTTCTAGTCATGCCTAGAAGTTATGAGGGGGAATTAGGCCTATAAATAGAAGGGAATTGTGAAGGAATTTTACCTTGGATTATTTTTAGCCCTAAGAGTCTAAGAAAGAGAGAGATTTAAAGAAAATGTCTTCATGGGAGATGGATTTGAAGAATAAGGAAGAAGACATGAGGAAGAAGTTCATTAGTCAAAGTGCATAGGAGATGTATAATGATTTTTTAGCCGTTAGTATTGAAGGGATATCAGAGAAGATCAATCAGATGGAGAATACTATATCTGTATTAGAGACTAAGGTGCTTGAATTGCATGCTCATCTAGAACATATTGGGTGTCAACTTAAGATGCAATTCATCCATACTAGTCATGTAGAGGAAGTGGATAAGGTGATGTTCCTTAAGCAAAAGTGGATTGAAGATGATAGTATTAGACCTTGTCACCACCGTCCGTTTTATCAAATCTATATTCTTGTAGAGACTACTGAGAGACTAAGAATCCGTACCTTCTAATGAAGAGTAGCATTAAGTTAAGTGTTAGGAATTGTGTGTTTGGAGTCATGTTTTTAAGTGTGTTAGTGTTTATGTCTTGTGTTTGGTGTTTGTGTCACTTATGTGTTTAATTGTAAATGTGCATTATGTTTTTTGTACTTAAGAAAAGTTGCTCATCCAAGTCTTTTTGGAGAGAGAACTAAGTGTTAAATGTGTTTGGACTTGTTTGTGAATTAATATAAGTTTGCTTTTGTGAAAATTTATGTTAATTTTAGCCTCAAATTGAATTAATTATTATGGAGAGCTTTGAGAGAGAAGGGAGTTATATGAAGTAAAATTAGTCATTTAAGTGTTGTGAGACCATTTAGGAGTTGCTTACTTAGGCTGATAGTGCATTTAACTTAGAATTAAAAATTTTAAAAATTGTGCATTGGCGCCTAAGCACCACATCTCGCACTTAAGCGCGAGCCAACCCGAGAGGTAGGCGGCTAAGCTCCACTTACCCGCGCTTAAGCGTTGATTCACAAAAATCGATTCACGAACAATTAATAGTAATTTTTTTGTCTTAAAATGCCATTTTTAACTCCTCTTATTGTCTTCCCCAACTCAAGTTCGTGATTTTGAAGGCTAGGGCAAGTGAAATTTGGAGATTTGTTGGTGGAATCAAATGAGATTTGCTAGTTCCAAGTTCCTTGAGGTAAGAGCTTTACTTCTATGCAAAAATTTTGGGTTTTCACCATATATTTTAAGCACATTTGGAAGATTTCAAAAATTTACTATTCATGGTGAAAAGTGAAGAAAAATCTATCGAAATTGCTTGGGAAGTTTAGTTAGTGCATTTGGAAGTTTAGTTTAGTGATTTAAACTTAATTTTTAAAGTTATTTTTGGAATTTATCAAATTTGTAGAATGGCACCAAGAATGAAAAGTAGCAAAGGAAAGTGCCTATTTGATTCGAGCAAAATTTGCTAGTTTAAAAACTCAGGATCGATATAGCGATGCTCTACAGTCACGAAAATTGATTTAGGAGCGATGTCTACGAGTCCAGGTGAAGAAGTGGAAGACCTGATAGTCTGCCGACAATGGGAATAGTTCTGTTGTATCTCTGCTGTGGTTGTAATTTCAATTATAAGGGAGTTTTATGCAAATCTCCCAGAGGCTGAGGACGATCGAGTTATGGTTAGAGGAAAGTTGGTACCTTTTACTCTAGAGATAATCAACTTGTTTTACCATTTAATACCAGATTTTTTATGTTTTTATGTAAATTATAGTCCTACTAAAGCGGAGTTAGATGAGATTATTTCATACTTGACTATTGGGACAGGACTTTGGAAGATTACCAATGAGAGGAGAGTAAATTTCCCAACTTCAAAGTTATGTGCACCTTCAAAGGCCTGACACTATTTCATTTCTGCTCGTCTGCTTCTGACCAATCATCTCAGTGAAGTGACTAGAGAGAGCAACATTGAATTATTGTATTCAGGAGGAAAATCTCGTCAACATAGGGGCTTTGATCTATCACACTATCATGAGTTCAACTACTGCTGCTACTACTGCAGGTATGGGATTTGCATCCCTGATATTTTATTTTTGCGAGGAAGCTGGAGTAAAGTATGATAGTTGGGAGGAAGTTCTATTACCTCTGAAGCTCATTACATAAGTGCATGTGAAGACTTATTATGAGCATTCAATTTTTGGCTAGAGATGAGGATTTTCCAAGAGCTATGGAATGGAAAGATCTGCTGCATCTATCGCTGCTGCTTCTTCATCTTGACCATCTACTTCACGTGCCTCTACATCTAGAGGTGAGTCTACTGAGACTCATAAGAATCAAGATAAGTTTTTGCAGAAGATGATGGATAATATCAATTTTATCGCTGATAATGTACAAATTTTAGAGTGTTTTACAGAACATACTAATAGTTATAATAGAAAAAAAAGTGATTATGAAGAGAAATTTCACTCATTGTTGGACAGTTTGATTATAGATGAACCAGGAGTGTAATTTCCTCCATATCCTCGATATCCTGTTTATGAGCGTGCAGAAAAATGGTACAGCAGTGACTCTGAGGATGAAGAGTAGAGCTGAGAGATTCATTTTATGATTGTAATATGATATGAACTATGTGGTCTGAGCTTGCTACATTTGCAAGCTTGCTACATTTTCATCTACATTTGCATTTGTGTGTTGTTTTAGACTATGTTGTGTTTTGGACTTTTAAGTCTTATTATTATTATGACGTTTGGTAATTAATATTTTATTTTTAAATTTTAGGGTAGTAACTATTGTTTTGTGTTTAGTACTGTGATTTAGTTAGTTTAGAACTTAACTTAATTTCATATCTGTTATAAAGTAGAAAATCTTGCTAGCTTAGACCTTAAACTTAAAATTCAGAAACTGCTACCCTTTATTTTTCTTTTATCATATTTGCAAGTTTTTCTTTATGTTAAGATTGTGGTGTCAGTAGTGTGTATGTTTGCTTTTATGTTTATACCCACTGTTTAGAAGTCTATTTGAATATCTACATGTTAAAGTAAAATGTAAATATAGAAAATTTGATCAAAAAATTAATTTTACTTCTGTTTTTAGTTTTATACTTGTATCATTAGGGTTTAAAAATCCTGTTAGCATGTTATTTTTACTACAAGTGAATTTTATTTTAAAAGAAAAATTGATTATGTATATGAAGTTATATTAGGGAAGTAAAATTTGATTTTAGAAACAAGTAAGAAAATTTAGTTAAAACTTTAATTAATGAAGAAAAACTTTAAGTTAAAAATTTTAGTATAGAAAATGATTAATAGAAGTGACTATCTTTAGTAAGAAAAATTGTATTTTTGAAAAATTTAGATAATTTAGACTTATTTTTAATACTTAAATTTCTTTTATTAAAATGATTTTCAAACTATTATTTTATTTATAAGTAAAAGTTTTATATCCAGGCTTTACTTTAGGAAAGGAGAAGTAGAATTCAAAATCATTAAAGGTCTATCCAGATATAGTAATTCTTGCCTCAAAAAAAAAGAAGAAGAAAAAAAGAAAAAGAAAAAAAGAAAAGAAAAAGAAAAGAAATGTAAGGGAGGAGAAGCTTGAGAATTAGTGCCTAATCAAAAATTGGTTCTACATTTGATCTTTTTAAAGAATAAGACTTGATAAAATCTTAAACTTATAAATATAATATAGCAAGTAAAATTATTTTTAATAAAAATATTTAAGTAGAGAAAATAAAAGAACTAAAATCTAAATTTAGAGAACTTACAAAATTTCTGAATTAGATAAGAACTCATATTTTCATAGTTCTTAACATTAAAAATTTTTAAACTTTAAGTTGTTCTCACTTACTAATTTTTTTTTCTAAATTGGACTACTATAATTCTAAATTTAAATTTTAGTAACTCCTAAAGAAACTCATGTACATATCATACATATTTGGTTTTTAAATATTAAAGTGTCACTTGAGGACAAGTAACATTTTATGTTTGGGGGATTTTGATACACCTAAAATATATAGTATTTTTAGACACATTTTTATACCTATTTTTGAGATATTGCGCCTTAATGGAAGGTATTTTAGTGTTTTTTTTGCAGATACAAGTAAAAATGGAAAAAAAATGCTTAAAAGAGTGAAAAAGGATCAAATTTGGAGCAAAAAAGGTGAAAAATTGTGCAAAAGAGTATTGGCACCTAAGCGCTAGATCAGACACTTAAGCGTCGATTAAACATAGAAGGTCACGCCTAAGAGCCGAGACCCCGCGCTTCAGCGCCAGTGTCAGTTACTAGACAAATAAAATCAGTTTTCATGAATTTCAAAGAGGTTTTTGACGCACTCATCAGCTTAATAGGTGGTTGTAACCATCATGGACGAATATTATCATGAAAGGATGCGTCTCTTGTGCAAATAGATCGATTTAAGACACATTTTGAAGAGATCCAAGGCACCTTTCGGAAAACTATAAAAGAAATAAGAGAGGACTTACAAAAAAGTTCTGAAAATATTGGAAAGTTTTGAAAGTTCTTCTCTTGGGAGTTAGTTCAAAGAGATTTTCAGGAACCACTTTTTATTTACTTTATCCTTTTTATTATTTTGTTTTGAGTGATTGTAAAAGAGAAGAGATTCAAAGGAAGTTCAAGAGTTTGGTGGAGGACTTAAGATAAGTTTTTATTTTTTTGTTTTAGACTACTTTTGGTTTTAATCAAGATTTGTTATTGGTTTAACAATGATTTCTTCTTTTAAACTATAGTGTGATTTTATTTTATCCATGGATTCTGAGTAGTTTTATTAATCTTTCTTCTTAAAATGATAAGTAATTAAGTTTTGGATGGAAGTTGTGGAGAGTATTGATCTTTAATGTTGGAAGAAGTTGTGATGATTTAAATCCATGCAGTTCAATTACTTCTTGATTTGGCCAATCCAGATGTTAAAATTTGTTGTGAGAACATGTAAAAACTGGGCTAGTATTGTCTCAATCAACAATTGGAAAGAATCACATGAGGTTGTATGAATCAGAATGTAGTTCATATGAGTGAGTGATTGAGTATGATTGAGTGCAAATAAATAGGGAAATATTCATTGATGGCTGTAGAGTTAGAGGACTTTAAAGTGACAGGTTAAAGCTAGAGTTATAGGACTTTAAAGTGCAAATAAATTTGGTTTGTTGTTTTAGGTTCTGATACAAGAATATTTTCCCCCAGGTGGAGGGAATCGAGGGAACTCTAGAGTGAGAGCTAGTATCTTCTTTGCCTAGCCGGTCTTCAGAACTATTCAAACTTTATATTAGCCAATGTTCTTTATAGCATCTCTAGTAAGGTTAAACAATATTATTGCTCCTATTTGGTACAACACAATTTGCACACTTTCACAACAGAATTCCTATACTTATTACTGATTCATGATAAGAACAAAGATATTTTCATATTAAGTACTTCTCTTCCACAAAAACTTTAGTTATCATTTTAAGTTGTTATTCTTTCATTAAAATATCAAAAATATCAAAAATATTTAAATTTTAAATTCCTACAAAAATCATTTTTAGTTTAAGTAATTGTCTTTTTAAAAATAAAAAAACCTTCTAAAAGTGCATATTGCATAATCTTCTCTGTGAGTTCGATATTCAAGTCTTAATCAAAAAGTCCTATATTACTTGATAACAATACGTATACTTGCGTAGTATCCCAATATAAATATACATAAATTAAAAAGTTAAATTCTTATTTTTCTTCAGGATCAAGTTTTTAGTTTTATTCAAAATAAGGAATTATAAGTGAAAAACACCATCATAATTATTGTTATACTATGCATAAGCATTAAGTACGTGATCATTGCCCTCCCAACAGTCTTCAATCAATAGTTCAGTATCACATTCCCCATTTGTAGGATTGATGATATCCTCTGAACACTATATTTCAAGCCAAAAATTGAGTTTACCCCTTCCAATATTCCATATGAAAAGATTGTTAGCCTGAGGTCTTATCTTTAATAAGTTAACCCAGATTTTGGAATCACCTAACTTCCTGGATACAAGATTTGGATTAGCATGTTTGCAGTATTTGGCCCACATGAATTTAGCCCATAAAGTCTTTTTTTGTCTGAATTTAAGCCACAGTTTGCAAGAGCTCAATTGTTGCAAATGATGAGGGCCTTTAAAACAAAGTTCCTCGGCAGATTTTGGTTTAGCAAGTTTCTGCCAGCTAGCCCAATGTAATTACTTTCTTTGGCCTGCCTACAAAAATCAGTAAAATGTTCTCTCCAACAATAGTTGGGCACTCTTCTTTGTTACATCCATTTGGAGTATATAAGAGGGGAAAGATGTTAATATACTGCTCAATAATGTAATCCTGTCACCATTAGAAAGGAAAGAGTTTGTCCAGCTTTGTATGGTTGCATTAGTTTTATTGATAACCTCATCAAAATGAGTATGTTTGGTTCTCCCTTTGAGTAGAGGCACCTCCAAATACTTAAAAGGCATAATCATTGTAGAGAACCTAGTGAGGTTATGGATCCAATGTTTAGTAGACAGGGCAGTCCTCTTGCTAAAAATTATTTAGCATTTCTGTTTGTTGAATATCAGTCCAGACACAACTTGGAATTCTAGCAGGCAATTGTATAGAAGTCTGGTGGCTGTTCTACTAGCCCTGGAAAATATAATTATATAATCAGCATATATAAGATGACTTATATCTAATGTGGATTTGTGGTGATATTTAGCATATTGTTTCCTTTGGGAAGGCCTATCCATCAATCTAGATGGATAGTATAGAGCCAAAATAAAAATGGTGGGTGACAAAGGATCTCCTTGCTTTAATCCCCTAGATGCAGTAAATAAGTCATGATTTTTCCCATTAACAAGTACTGAGTGAGCATTTCCCATTAGCCATTTATTTATAATTTGACAAGAGGCCAAAGTAAAACCTCTAGCTTTTAAACAGTTTAACACAAACTCCTAGTCTATTTAATCATAAGATTTTTGAAGATCTAATTTATATATCAAATTTCCTCCTCTGCAAGGTTTATCCAAATCATTTATTAATTCCTGTGTAAGGAGGAAATTGTCTTAAATATATCTTCCCTTCACAAAAGCAACATGTTTAGGACTGATCAACAGTTTTATATGGGGTTGTAATCTCTTAACCAATATTTTGCTTATTAGTTTAGAGACTACATTAGTTAAGATGATGGTCCTGAACTTGTTCCACTGATCTTTAGAAGAATCTTTGGGCACCATCACAATTGTGCTAGAGCAGAAATATTTAAAAAAAATCTTGACCCTAAAAAAAATTTTGAATGGCCTGAACTAGATCTCCTTTAATTATCTTCCAAGCCTTCTTGTAGAAGTTTGATGTGAAGCCATCAAATCCTGCTGCCCTTGAACTACCAATTTCTGATAAGGCTTGCCAAATTTCCTCCTCTGTAGCACATTCCTCCAAGTTAATATGTTGAGATACTTCTTTATCATTAGCAAATAGCTCATGATCTAATGGGGCTCTAAAAGTTTCAGATTTTTGCAGCAGATCTTTACAGTAGCTTACAACACTTTCAGCAATTTCTTGGGGTGTCTTTAACCATCTGCCATGTTCATTCTTGATGGAGTGAATAGCATTACATTTCCTTATATACTTAATACAGACATGAAAGTATTTAATATTTCTGTCTCCATCCATGAATTTATAGCTGAAGCTTTCTGTTTAAGTAACTCTTCCTGCCTTGCCACAGCAGACATGAGTTGCTTATTTGCTACCCAAAACTAATCTTCATCTGCCATCTCCTTACTTAATTTTTCCTCCATTTCAATAGGATGACTTTCAGCTCTATCCACTTTAGCCTGAACACTCCCAAATGTTTCCCAATTCCATTGATATAATGCTTTTCCAACTTTATTCCGTAAAAGCCATAATTTAATCCAGGAGTTTTGGTGTTCAATATTTTTCCAATGAGTAGCAACAGTAATTATGAAATTCTCATGAGTTGACCAAAAGTTTAAGTATCTGAAGGGGGCTTTTCCTATCTCATGAGTAGGTGTAATTGTGATAAGTAGTGGCCTGTGATCTGAGCCTACAAAATTCAAATGGAGAATTGAGGTATTTATGAACTTTTGCATCCATTGATCTTTTGCAAAAAATTTGTCCAGTCTTTCCCATAACTTACATCTTCTCCAAGTATATTTAGAACCTGAAAATCCTAAATCAAAAAGGCCAGATGCCATAATATTATCATTAAAATTATTCATCATATAGATACTAGGGTGCCTCCTTTCTTTTCAGAAGGAGAGGCAAGACAGTTGAAGTATGCCCGTACTAGCCACCAGGTATCTGAAGTTTGGTTAATGCTTTTGAGTTCCTACCAAAGTTCATCTCTAGCTATTTTTGTACATCCAGTATATACAACAGTGTCCATACAAACTTTGCCAACCAAATCAAAAGAGAACTGGAGGAATTGGGTGTCATCAATAAGGATGGATCAATTCAGCTCCCTCTTACTGAAAATCAAAATTTTATTATTTTTGTTAGTGAAAAGCTGAAAGTCTGGAAAAAATTTCAAAAATTTTTTGAGGGTTAAGATGAGCTAAAGGCTCCAAAATTGCTAAGCAACATAATTTATGTTTTCAATTTAGATGTTGTAGCCTTTTTATTAAAAGGGGGTAGGCAATCCCCCTTATATTCCAACAAAGGAAATTAATCATGGTGAGAGGATTTTGCCCTCCCCCTAGTCAGCCTAGTGAGAGAATCCCTTCTAGTTGAGTAAGAGCTTCTTGCCTCCACAATGTATATGTCATCATGAGCATCACCAGGGAATTTTTTCTTTTTCCTGCCTTTCTGTGTCTGCCACTCATCTTCCATGAGCTGTTGCATTTCCTAGATTTTATCTGGGACTGGGGGAACTATTTAGGGTTGAATTTGTATTTTTTTCCTGTGTAGGTGTTTCTTCAACTCTTGCATCTTCCACTATGTCTGGGTTAGGGTCAAGATTTTTTTTGTCCAGCCTCTATTTCAGCAGGGTTCACCCCGCTTGGAGTGTCCCTTTTTGTATTTAGTCTATTATCCAATTCCTCTCTTTGGAATTCAGGTTCAAGATCTTCTCTTATATGTTTCCACCCTCCTGTATTGTTTATCTCAATTTTATTTTTTCCCCTCTCTCCTTATTTGATAACAAAGGTTCTTTACCTGATTTAGATAAAGGTTTAAGGTTTTGATGTAATCTATAGCAATTATCCTTTGTATGTCCAAACATACAACAGTGATTGCAATAATATTGTTGTTGTTCCATTATAATGGGTTGCCAATACCCATCATTAGCTGTCCCCAGCCATACTTCCTCAATGGGAGGTAGGGTGAGGTCTCTTTCAAACAGGATTCTGGCCACTGAAGGCCTTTATAAATTAAAAGTAGAGATGTCTAGTTTCATTAGACGGCCCAGTAATGCCCCATTAGAGACAAAAATCTATGATTGAAGAAGTGTAGCTATAGATTTGGCAACTTGTAGCAAATAGGTATGATGGGTAATTCTTTCTTTGGATCAAATGTTGGAGTCCACTTTAAAAGCTTCATTGAATAGTCTTCAATCTGTATAAACTTCTTAAAGAATACTTTGGCATAGTCCTCTTCTTTAGTAAGATGTATAATTATATGCCTTCCATCAAAAAGGCCAATTTTCCAAGTTCCTATAAGCAACATATCATCAAATGCTTTCCTGATGGAATCCATCTTTGGGTGAACCATGATAAATTTCTATATTAGAGATAATATTTATGTCTCTGCCAAGCTATTCACTTCCTGCTGTGAGAAGATAATTGCATGCTTTCCAGCCTTCTTACTCCCCTTTAGTATTAGGTCACAATCCACTTTCCCTTCCATGGCATCATAGTAGACTTGAGGAAAAACCAATTTGTCACAAAGAGAGCTACCTTTTGGTTCCAAACCAGTCACATCAACAAAGGATTATTTGCCGAAAAAATTTGGGTAAGCAGCCACCAGATTAGTAGCCATAACTCAATTCCAAAATACACAAAATGCAAAGAGAGAAATAAGAGTCCAGGGAAAGTCAAACTCCCAACTAGTTAGGCCAAAGCAAAAACAAGCTTCCAAGCTATCAAAGTTCAGACAGGGTGTAGAAGACCCCAAGGCTGAACAGAAACCAATGGAGCAGTACCTACAAAATCAAAACTAAAGACCCGGGAAAACAAAAGCTCCTCTAACAAGTGAAAACCATGCCAAGAAGAAATCCTACAAAGGCTCTTTAGTACAAAGCCACACCACCACCTCCACCTTAACAGTCCACGTGAAGATCCTCGATGAGGGAAACACTAACAGAGCTTCCTGCCCTGCCACCTTCATCTTTTTTTTAAATTGCATGATATATATATACATTCCTATGTCGATACCTGTCATGCTTGTTAAACCTTACTTTAGTTCAATTTTTTCTGGCATGTTTAGTTTAGATTTACTATATGTTGAAAGTTGATCCATCTTGATGAATACTTGTATATGTTCCAGATAAACATTTGTGTTTGATAGAATTTCTGAACTACTTTTCTTCCAGCTTGTATTTTCTATATTGAATGTTATATATGATAAAACTCAAGTTTGAGAATAGGAAGAAAAAAGTTTCAAAAGTTTGTATACTTTCACTTAGTTTAATACTAATGTAAGCATATTTTAGGCTTGATTTATTTTCTTCTACAGTTATTCTATCCTGATTATGTATGTATATGAATTTGATAGGATATTCTAGTTGTCGATAAATTCAACTTTTATTTTTCTTACTGTTATGTTTTATGGAATTTATTGCAAAATATTTAAAAATTTAAGTTTGGGGGAGGAAGAAAAATAAACTTTAATAAACTTTAAAGTTAAACTTTCTTCAAAGAAACTATAGATAAATTTTATTTTGATTTTTTATTTTGTAGAGTTATTTGAAGAATACTAAAATTTTAAGTATAGAAATGTAATAGAGAAACTTAGTAAAGACTTTAGTAAAATGGATGAAGTTAAAGTTAAGATGTTTAGTAGAAAATAGTATAAAAATGAATTTACTATTTATACTAGGAAAATTTAAATTTTTGAAAATTTATGGATTTTTAGATTAATACTCTTTTCTAAGACTTTATACTCTATTAAAAATTCTTTTTCTAATACTACATTGTAGGTTAAGAAAAGAAAATAAGTTTTTAACTTTAGAAAAGGGATAGAGAAATTTAAAATCATTAAAGACCTATCTAGATATAGTAATCCTTAACAGAAAAGAAAATAAAAAATAAATAAAAAAATAAAAATAAAAAAAAAATGAAAAATAAAAAAAAAGTAAAATATGAAAAAGGGAGGAGAAACTTGAGGAATATGACCTAACAAAAATTGGTTTCATTTGAATCTTTCTAAGGAAGACAACTTAGGATCAATCCTAAGCTTAAGTTCAGTAAGTATTATTAAAATTATTTTTTCTAGATGTCATAGATTCTGAAATTAATATTTTTCTTAAAATCCAAAGTTTGAAAAATTTTTAATTATTTTTGAATTAAATAGAAAATCAAGATTCCTAACCGAAAATCAAGATTCCTAAGTTTAATATTAAATATTCTGATACCTTAGGTATCATTTAATATATTGTAAATTTTTCTAAGTTGAACGATAACATTTCTAGAACAAAATTTTACTACATCTTAAAGGAACCCACTAACACAAATCAACATATATTTAATGTTGTAGCGTTACTCGAGGACAAGTAATGTTTAAGTTTAGGGGAATTGATCCACCTAAAAATTACCTATTTTTACTGTACATTTCATGCTCATTTTATGCACATTTTTAATGATATTACACTTTAAAGAAATGTATTTTACATATTTTTGTATTTAGGTATAAGAAATGGAATTTTGGTGAAAATGAAGCCAAAACGGTACAATTTGGAGCCAAATTGGGTAAAGAAGAAAATTTTGATGTGGCGCAATTCGATATCACTTTCTATGCATACTTTCTAATATTTATTACATATTTTTTAATGAAATTAAACTTTAAATAAAGGTTGTTTTCATGTCTATCTTGTAGGTATACCAATCTTAAGCGCAATAGAGCTGAAAAGGGGCAAAATAGAGTTGAAACAGAGCGAAATGGGGAGAAACGGTGGAACTTCATGCCGGGTGGATCTATAGCTTCCATAATGGCTTCATAATGCCAGACACAGGCGTTATAGCACCACAGACTGGTGCTTTAGTGCCTGAGATAGTATTTGGACGGTTTCTGGGTGATTCTGAGCATTGTGAGATGTTCTGGAAGCTTCTGGACAACTTGCACGCCCCATGGAGTGATTCAATTAATCTAGACACTTGGAAAATATTTTTTATGAAGAGTTGTATCTATTGGAGATGGATGAAGGGGTGCGTCTTTTAGAAAAAAGAGGTGTGTGGCTCCTCTTTAAATACTGGGGCATGATGCCTCTCATGGAAAGTAATTAGAGGAGTCTAGAGAAGTAATTAGGAAGTGTTTTAGGAGGAGTTTGGCGCAAGTTTATGGAGATGTAGATTTATCCATTTTCTGGAGAGATTGGTGAGGGATTTTTAAGAGATATGTGGAAGAAAATATGAGTGGCGCATGGATCGACAAGAGATTTTGTTGGAGAGATTTTCATCTTTCTTTCATAGGGAATAAGATAAGTATTGTGTTCTTCATATTCTTGTAATTGATCGTAAACACTTTCTAGTAGATTTTTTTTTATTTAAACAAATTTTTGTGTTGTATTTTTTTCATGCCTCGTAAATAGTTTTCTTTATTACTTTCTTTTAATATGAAGTAGTAGCACGTGAAGGAAAATATTTTTATTTTAATGTGATGATTAAAATCTCCTTTGCTTTACTAACATAACTAAAGTGTCAATATATTATGTTAAAATCTGTTGTAAGTGAAACTAAGACTCAGGAGACCAATGATTTTGTAACTTGAGTGCACTCACATTGTTCAGTTGACTAGTAAAATTAATAGGCAGCAACACAACTTTTAAGAAAATATAATCTAATGATCAGTTTCTATTATATGCTTCTAGGTGACAAATAGATGCATAAAACTAATAGAAAACTAAAATAAACCTATATGCTCAAAAGATGGTAGATAGACATATGTTCCTCGTTGGCACATAACTTATTACATAATTGTATCTGTTCTTTTTATTGTTGATGTCTTTATCCTCATTTTATTTTTCTTTTTGCAATGAAATAGATGCATGTTTAGGAATTTATATTTTCTTAGAAATTCTCTTATTTCATCAATGTGATGGGATTTTTACCGACTCTCAATTGACTTTGAAAGATGATCACTTATGAGGTTAAAATCTGTGATATTACACTTCATTTTAGGCAGAGCCATGACGATCATCTCAGGAGGGAGTGCAAATTAATTGGGAGATAAGTTTTGATAGGTGTAAAATTGGTTTGATCTAGAGTGACAAGCTAGGTTCTTATCAAATTGGCTTAAAGTTTAGTACGCTGACGCTGGGATTCGACCATCATAGTGGCATAGGCTTAAGGGCATCTAGAGGTGAGAGGCTAGATAGTTCTGATGCAGAATCAAGATGTTAAGGGTTAAGGAAAGGAACTGACCTTAAGTTAGCCAATGCTCTTTGTTAGAAACCAGAGTGGGTAAGATTAGGTATGCTCCTATTTGTCACTTACTACATTAAATTCTAAGCATTTCATTCCTTTAAATTATTAAGGTAATTGCACAAAAAAGATAGTCTTTAACAGCTCAAAATTCTCCAAACAAATTTATCTATATAAGCTATCTTTTGATTTAATATTTTCATTTAGGACTAGTTGTTACAAAAACCACTTTAATCGACATTTCAAACTAAGGCCTGATAGTAGTAGACTAGAATTAGTCTAAGGAATTTCTTACCTCGCTTCTCTATGGGATCAAAACTAGGGTTTTAGAAGAAAACCCTATATTACTTGAAATAATACTTATATTAGAATACTACCCCTAGTGTGTAAACTTCTTTCGAAATTTTATAGCATTCGATTTCACACACTAGCCGCTAAATATAAATTGGGTCAAGTTTTTTGACATCATTTGGAAGCTAAATTACTGTGTAATTGCGGGTCGGGTTATCTATCTTACTCAGTTCCACAACATTGATCGTTGCATACTCTCTTCTATCAAGTCCTCAAAATCTTCTTCATCTTCACTCATTTAGTCTTTCTGATTCTTAATGATTCATTCTTTTTTCTACCTGTTTAATTCTTACCATGAGCTCTTCAGGGTTTTCTTCTAATTAATGTCTTTTTATTTTATTCACGTCTATGGGAAAAATTCCTCGGCAACATCCGTCGCAATACCTTTTAACTCAGTGTTATGAATTTGCATGACCTCTAATTTGTCTTCTGAATGAACATCTTTAGACTTATCCTTCTTAAGTGACTTAGCAATGACATTTGGTATGCATACATACTAGTTTCTTGAATGATGACACTAGGCGAGCTGAGATTCTCACGATAATATCATCATGTGCAAATATGGTGTGGCCTCCAATACACAAGCCAGTTATTTTACTAGACATTCTCTTGCTATCATCTATTCTCCTTACATGAGACAAGAACTTAGCAATGAGTTTAATTGGGCGACAAATGGACCTACAAGTGTAACTTTGCAGAACTACAGGGGTTGGACCCTATGCAACAGATGATCATGTTGCCAAACGCAACTTAGGTAGAAACACTTGGGGGAGGTGCTTCTTATTTTTTTCATGCTCTTAGGCGTATGCTTCAAAGTCTATGATCTAGTTTCTTCCTTTGCAGAATCTTCATTTTAATTTCATGGGATATTGCACTTCCCATTCTTCTTAAGATATCAGCCACATATCACTTCTCTTTCTAGCTATTTTCTAAAATATAGAATGTACTCTGACAAACATCGAGTTCTTCCTCTTCTAACAAGTATCCTCATATTCAAATGGCCGTGATGGAGTAGCAACAATTCTACATACATTCTTTTCTTTATAAGCAGCAGACAACAGGTGAAACTTCTCTCTCCCCAAATAAGAGAGGCCTTAAAGAGCATGAACTTTTATTTGGAGTCTCTCTTACTCAGATCTTGGACAATCTCTGTATTCTTTATTTCTTCACCTATTAAATAAACAGCAGGTGTAACTTCTAAATCCCAAAATAAGAGAGGCCGTAAGGATCATGAACTTTCATCAGAAGTCTATTTTACTCAGTTCACGGACAATCTTTTCATTCTTTATTTCTTCTCCTTTGGAATTTTTCTGTTTCTATTCCTCATCTAAGTTTGAGTTAGTGGCGCAGACCTCATGGTCAAGCCAACATCAAAAGTTGATAGAGGAACCTCATAGTTCATTAAATTGATCTCTTCATTGATAACAATTAACTTCATTCTCTGAATTTGAAGTTTTAGTGGTGTTTTAGAAACAAAGATTTTTTTCAACTCGGATATTTCTCCAACGTATCTTTTTGGCAGCATTAGAATTTCTTCTCATATTTAAAACTAAATTCAAATATTTGTTTCTTATTTTTTACAACATCAGTTTTCACAACAGGAAAAGCAAGGTCTCCACAAGTCATCTCTAAATCTTGAGAACCCATGCCAAACTTAATAATCGCTTCTTGAAGCTAGGTTTGCTTACTAACTGTAGACCTCACTTTTGGTTGAGGTCTAGAAATTTCTTTAGTAGCCTAGGTCTAGCCATAGGACTTTCCTACTGACTAGTCTTAGAAAACTAGAAAAGGTACCCTCGCCATTAGAAACTCAAAACTCTTCTCTTTACTCAACTTGAAATTCCACATATTTGTCCTAACCTCTAGCACTTAGTAGGTAAGATCATTATGAGAGAACTCAAGAGGAGTTCCTATAGGATTACTTGGCCTTAGGATCGACCCTGGGTGTTGGTTTGAAGTTAGGGTACACAATATCCTCACATTATTCTAGCTAAAACCAATTCATAAGAACCCAAAATGAGGATTTTATTGATCCACAGTTCATTTAGAATGGATATTTATCCAATTCTATTTGAAATACTAATCTTGGGTCTTTTGCCCCTAGGCACCTCCAAATTACCTAACTGCCCTTGGGACCCAAATTTGGCCAAAATTCCCAAATTTTGCCAAAATACCCAAAACTGATCAAAACTTATTCCAAACACTTTGAATACATCCAAATTTGCCAAAACTGACAAAAAATTCCAAAAATGGCCAAATTACCAAAATGCCCCTCCATGGCCCAAAAATCCAAAAATTCTAAAAATTCCCAAAAAATCCCAATACATCCAAAATATTCCCAATTTCATTTTGTCCAACTACACCATGGTCCAATTTGGTCAATTTGACCATCTTTGACCAAAACCCCCAATTTGGTCCTTAAAGGCTTAATTCGAAACCTTTTTTAACCCAAAATCCACCAAATTCACTACCAAATTGATTTCAAAATGTCTTTCATCCTTCA
>NW_018165790.1:402028-402582 GCF_001263595.1 Phalaenopsis equestris | reverse complement strand
TCCTCTGCTTAACACCTAAGCAGTGGGGCTAACCCCTCAATTAGTCAACCAAGCTTCCCCTTGGCCAATTTCTATAAAATGCCCCCCACGATCATGAATAGTGTGGTAAGAAATATTTTTTCACCAAGGCCTCCCAAACTCCTCAGAGAGCTTCTCTAAGAGTCCCTTGGCACGTTACAATCCATTTCCCTCTCCCAATTTCACCACAGAAATCCAATTTTGAGTTTGAATACCTGCCCGAAACCAGGACAAACTTCAATCCGAACCTACACAGCACCAACCTTCAAATAAATTGGCTCTACACCTTTACAACAGTGAAAGAAGCCAAACCCCCATCAATTCCCCCTCTGAAATAGCCTCTACCATAGCTCTCAACCAACACCCAAAGTTGTTTGTGGTCGAAATCATATATAGGCCTTACACCAGAGCCAAAGGCTTCATCCTTAAGCTCTTTGGGACCCAACGAAGGTGTGAAGAATCTCTGATTGAGGCCAAACCTCACGGAGCAAAGGTATAACCTCACTCACTCTCCCGAGCCTTCGCGAGCTCTCCAT
>NW_018165790.1:400472-401832 GCF_001263595.1 Phalaenopsis equestris | reverse complement strand
GATCAAGTGTGATGATCCGCTGAAATGATATGGCGGGCCACATTGCAGCTGACTCAGAAGGCGGCGTCGAACAGAAGCGCGACGCGTGGAAAATTCATAAAATAGCCCCTAAACTTCAAAAATCCATATCTTTGCATCGAAAATTCATAAAAATAAAATAAAGATACCCTCTTGCTCAGTGAACAGAGGAGAATCATATGGAATTAATTTCACATTAATTTGATGCATAAATTATTTTTAAAAAATAAATTATGGTTAGGGATTTTTCAATTCTCCATTCATATTGGATTATCACCTTGACCCCAAATTTTTATATATTGTAGCCTCTGTCTAGGTGCACAGTTTGAACATTTTTTCAAAGACATGGGAGATCTTTAGAAAGAGATCTTAATTTTCTAAGTTTTTATGCATTTTATATTCAAATAATTATAGAAAATTTTATGTGGCTTAGAAAATTCTACAAAAATTATATGACCAGAGTAGTCCTAAGAAATAATTTCATACTTTTTAAGAATCAAAACATCACTTTTTTAGCAAACTTTAATTTTCTTAAAACATTTAATTTGAAGAACACAGAGATTAAAATCACTTGATGTTTTTCCTCCACTGTGGCTCATGAGTCAGAGAACTCACCATAAAAATTTCAAGTTATTTGGAGATCATTTAATTTTTTTAATTGATTTTTGAAAATGACCATCAAATTTGAAACTTAAATGATTTTTAAAAATCAAAATATAACTCCAAAAATTATGAAACTTAGTTTTTTGAGTTCTCCGATATCAGGGGGTTTTAATAAAAAATAAAAATAAATTTAAAAGAAAAACTTGATTTTTAGGTTATTTTTAATTATTTTTAATAATTAAAAAATAAAAAAAAAATCATAAAATGTTAAACTCATGGAAATGTTCTAAATTATTTCCTAAACGCTTAAGAATCATTGGAATATTTTTCCATGGTCTAAAAATAAAGATATCTATTTTTAAACCTTAAAATGATTTTTAAGGCTTAAAAATAGAATTTTCACCAAAATAATTCTAAAAAATCAAATAAAAATTAGAAAAATACAAAATAAATTTCTATGGGTTCCCTGATTTCAGAGAGATTTTCCAAAAATAAAAAAAACATATTTTTCAACATATAAAATATTTTATTTTTATTAAAGTCCCCAAAACTACAATTAATTTTAATAAATAACAGAAAATTTGAAAAACCATGAAATTTTTGGCCAAATGATATTCTGGTCTAGGGCTAGCTCACATAAAAATTTCAAGTGATTAGGAGTTGCGTTGATCATCTTTTGGAATTTTCCTTGAAAATGCATGGAATTTTCTTTAAATAATTATATAAATCAAATTAAATT
>NW_018165790.1:399150-400212 GCF_001263595.1 Phalaenopsis equestris | reverse complement strand
TAATTGGTAGAAACCCACTTCACTTTGCCAAATTATAAGATAAAAGAATAATTCTCATAATTATCAAAATTTTGGAAACTTCATTAGCATGAAATGACTTTTGAATTTAGGGGTATAACTTTGGAAATCAATGATTTCACACCCTTGTTTGATAATCAAAATGATGTTTAAATGATCTTGATAATGATCACTTAAAGTTTTAAATCTTTTCAAAATCAATACACACACTGAATACATTTACTTAGGTCTTAAGGACTTAGTGGTGAACTTAAGTTGAAATCCACTTGTTAAAAGAGGATTAGAAAAATCAACATAATTAAACTTCTTTTAAACACGACAAGTCCAATTAGGACTAAGGATTTGGCTAAGTGTTCTTAATAACACTAATTTGTCTCCTAAAGGGTCTTCACCCACATAATTTTCAAATTGAAAGGTAAATAAAATTTACCTTATTCTTGGGAATAATCAAGACATCAATGTTCACTGAGCATCAGGTTGTTCCTAGGATAAATTATTAAGCAACATAATAAAGTTTAAATGGACCCAAGGCCTTTTACCAGACATTAAGAAGGTTGCATGGACCTGCAATAAACATAAACTGCTCTGACATGCATTTTGAGTTGCAGGTGGTGAAACGAGAAGACTCGTCAGGTACACTTTTACAATTTACAGCGTTTTACAGTACTTTCCTACAGCACTTTTATTTATGTTTGTATTTACATACCTGCATAGAAAATATAAAATTGCATAAATCACCCCCACAAAATTTCAAAAATATAAGACAACTCAAAACTTAATCACAAACATCACAAAAAATACAACTTCAACTAAATTAAAACGTCTCTATTGGAAGATCGGGAACCCCTCGGAGGAGGTAACCTACGGTTGCTAACGAGGCTTCCCACGGTCTAAATGAAATTATGGAACTCATTAAGTTGAGTTTAGTAAATTCATTTGGACTAAGTGATTCTAATCGAAAAAAGTGGTGTCGAGACGATGGAACCGTGGGATCTTGATCGGTGTCGCTTTAATCAACTTTAATATGCCCATAATAAAATTTAA
>NW_018165790.1:398335-398691 GCF_001263595.1 Phalaenopsis equestris | reverse complement strand
TCAATATCAAAATTTAATGAAAATTCTTAGTATCATATATTACATCCGTCCTTTTTCTACATATACACTAATAAGATAAAATATACGTTAATTGAACTATGTTTTATTCTGGTTCATAAACAATTCCAGCTCACTGATGTCTCCGTGTTAACTTCAGAAGGAGATGTCAGGACCGCGGCTGATCTTTGCCTTCAAAGACGGTTTAAACCTCGCTTTAAATGAAGAAGATGTACCGCAAGGCGGAATAATCAACTTCGATATGAAATTTGATGATATCAACGTAGAATACAAAAATCCACTAATGGATGTTGTTGGAGAACAAGAAAAAGAGGGATTGCCCTCATTGCTCAAATTCA
>NW_018165790.1:393980-397789 GCF_001263595.1 Phalaenopsis equestris | reverse complement strand
TCAAATTGAGGCGTATAATCCGGTGGAAATAATACCACCATTAACATGGCAACCAATCATTAATAATCGGTTAAATGATGAAGCCCGTTATCCAGCATATCCAAACAAAGTCGAGCTTGCAAAAATACATAAAGTTAAATGCAATGTTTTCGAACATTTTGAAATAGTCAATGGAGACTATGTTAATATTTTGGAGGGATTGGAATTATATACAGAGGTCTTTTCAAAAAGAAGTACTCGATTGTGTGTTCGACCTCCGAATCAGAGGCAAAGCAGGACTGCTATCCAGAACAACATATTCCAAACCTAAAAAATGGATGAGAGGCAAGGGTCGCATTACAATACAATGCGGTTGTTGTTACAATTATAAGTTAGATCGACAAGGAAATCTTCCAGGAATTTTACAACATGAGCAGGTGGAGCCAATGCCACCCATGATAAAATGGATGATCACAAGGATGGTCCAATGGGGCATAATTCCAGCAGATTGCATCCCCAATAGTTGCATAATTAATATCTATGAAGAATGAGATTGTATCCCTCCGCATATTGACCATCACGATTTTGTTCATCCGTTCTGTACGGTCTCCCTCATATCGGAGAGCAGTATACTGTTCGGTACAGATATAGAGATAATCGGTCCAGGTGAATTCTGGGGATCTGTCGAAATTTCTTTACTAAGAGGGTTCGTTCTAATTCTAAAAGGAAACAGAGCCGATATGACGAAACATTCATTCCGGGAGTCTGACACCGTCGAGTGTCGATAACTTTCAGAAGGATGAGTGATGACAAAACTCCATATGGATTTCAGCCAGATCTGGAACTTGAAGAGTTGCAACCATATGAGTTATAAACTCATTACACCACTAGGCCATCCCAAAACAACTGCTTAGAAGGTCAGCTTGTTTAGTAACTCATAACACAGTTTGCGAGAAGATCTTCTATTGGCAGGCATGCAGATGTATAAATATGCAGACAGCGATATGAAGACAGCTTGTTTTGTACTTTATATTATGTACTCATAGATGTACTAGTTATGCGTATAACATAATGTACTTTCCATCTTTGAAATTGTAAAAATGATTGTGCCGAACTATGCATTGGTTCAGAACAATGAACAGAACAAAACAAAACAAATTAAATTTACCGAATAAATTTTCTCAATTTTGAGATTCCTTGCTTGTGAAGTATGACCCCGTTCGGTCTATATCCCCACAAAATTGCACATTCTACACAATTTTTTTGGTGATATCCCAATGGGGTCACAAACTCTATATGATACTCGCAAATAAATCTTGCAAACCTTTTTTCAAAGTAACATAAATTTCTACACATTACGCTTTCTGAAACACATGATATTTTAAATCAGTCCGATAACTTTGACTTACTACTTTAAAAAAATTGATCCAATAATTTTAATTTTCACATTAAATCAGTTCGATACTTCTGATTCATAACTTTTAAAAAATTAATCCAATAATTTCAATTTTTTTATCGAATCAGTTCAATACTTCTGATTCATAACTTTTCAAAAATTCAATTTTTTTATCGAATCAATTCGATACTTCTGATTCATAACTTTTAAAAAATTGATCCAATAATTTTAATTTTTTTATCGAATCAGTTCAATACTTCTAATTCATAACTTTTAAAAAAAAATTGATCCAATAATTTCAAATTTTTTTTTGAATCAGTTTGATACTTCTGATTCATAACTTTTAAAAAATTGATCCAATAATTTCAATTTTTTTTATCGAATCAGTTCGATACTTCTGATTCATAACTTTTAAAAATTTGATTCAATAATTTCAATTTTCTCATCGAATCAGTTCAATACTTCTGATTCATAACTTTTCAAAATTGATCTGATAATTTCAATTTTTACTTTGAATCAGTTCAATAATTCTGATTCAAAATTGATCTGATAATTTCAATCTTTTTATCGAATCAGTTCGATACTTCTAATTCATAACTTTTCAAAATTGATCCAACAATTTTCTCATCGAATCAGTTCGATACTTCTGATTTATAACTTTTCAAAAAATTAATCCAATAATTTCAATTTTTTTTATCGAATTAGTTCGATACTTCTGATTCATAACTTTTCAAAAATTGATCCAATAATTTTAATTCTTTTATCGAATCAGTTCGATACTTCTAATTCATAACTTTAAAAAAAAAATTATGCAATAATTTTAATATACTTTTGATTCATAACTTTTCAAAAAATTGATCCAATAATTTCAATTTTTCTATCGAATCAGTTTGATACTTCTGATTCATAACTTCTAAAAAAAAATTGAACCAATAATTTTAATTTTTTCATCAAATCAGTTCGATACTTCTGATTTATAACTTTTCAAAAATTGATCCAATAATTTCAATTTTCACTTTTCAATTATCCAATAATTTCAATTTTCACTTCGAATCAGTTCGATACTTCTGTTCATAACTTTTAAAAAAATTTATCCAATAATTTTAATTTTTTCATCAAATCAGTTCGATACTTCTGATTCATAACTTTTCAAAAAAAATTGATCCAATAATTTTAATTTTCTCATCGAATCAGTTCGATACTTCTGATTCATAACTTTTCAAAATTGATCTAATAATTTCAATTTTCTCATTGAATCAGTTCGATACTTCTGATTCATAACTTTTCAAAATTAATCTGATAATTTCAGTTATCACATCAAATCAGTTCGATACTCCTGATTCATAACTTTTATAAAAAATTGATCTAATAATTTTAATTTTAACATTAAATCAGTTCGATACTTCTGATTTATGCTTTTCCCAAATTGATCGGATAATTTTCACTTAGAATCAGTCTGATATTTCTAATTCACATCCTTCAAGAATTGATCTGATAATTTTAATTTTTATACTGAATCAGTTCAATACCTCTGATTCATAACTTTTCAAGAATTGATCCGATAATTTCAATTTTTATACTGAATCAGTTCAATACCTCTGATTCAATTCGGAGGTCAACCTTTACTTTGAGGTCAACCTTTACATGTTGATCCCTATTAAAAAAAATAATAAAAAAAACAAAACAAACAACACACTTAACAACTTTAAAACTCACTATCCAATCCTCAATGAGAGTCCTCACTGCCTGATCTTGATCAGACACTTATTTGCAAAAAAATCCCCAGCGAAAACAAATAGCAGACACAAACTCACACTTCTTTCTAGGTCTGATGACTTAGAAATCTATATTGGTCTTGTTGATCTTGTCGGTCAACACCAATACGTGCGGTGTGCTCGCCCAGCACACCACACCTATTGAGAGTCCATTTATTGACCTCACTTTTGGTTGAGGTCTAGAAATTTCTTTAGTAGCCTAGGTATAGCCATATGACTTTCCTACTGACTAGTCTTAGAAAACTAGAAAAGGTACCCTCACCATTAGAAACTCAAAACTCTTCTCTTTACTCAACTTGAAGTTCCACATATTGGTCCTAACCTCTAGCACTTAGTAGGTAAGATCATTATGAGGGAACTCAAGGAGAGTTCCTATAGGGCTACTTGACCTTAGGATTGACCCTGGGTGTTCGTTTGAAGCTAAGGTATACAATACCCTCACCATACCCTCACAATACCCTGGCTAAATGACCAAATCACATCAATTGGACTTATAACCATGCCAATTGGCCCAAAAAAATGTTGTATTTGCTTCATAGCAATATTTTACATCAAATTTGACCATAAATTTGCATTGGTAAAACCTTTTGATCATCCAATTTGGTTTAAATCCAAAACCCCAAATTAACCCCAATATTGGCTAACACCCCAAATCTCAA
>NW_018165790.1:391536-392585 GCF_001263595.1 Phalaenopsis equestris | reverse complement strand
AGTTGGACGGCTCTCGGTTAAGGCCATCGGGGACGATGAACGGATGACGTCCATTCTCGCGTGTATTGAGTGGATGGCGGAGATCAAGCCGGATGATCCTCTGGAACGATATTGCGGGCCGCGTGGCAGCTGACTCAGAAGGCAGCGTCGAATAGAAGTGCGTTGCGTAGCTGTTCGACGGATCCGATGATACAGTCAGCCCGTGGTTTGAATAAATAAATAGGGGTATTTATTAAATTCAGAAAATAGCCCCTAAACTTCAAAAATCCATATCTTTGCATAGAAAATTCATAAAAATAAAATAAAAATACCGTCTTGCTCAGTGAACAGAGGAGAATCATATGGAACTATTTTCACATTAATTTGACGCATAAATTATTTTTAAAAAATAAATTAAAGTTAGGGGTTTTTCAATTTTCTATTCATATTGGATTATCACTGTGACCCCAAATTTTTATAAATTGTAGCCTCTGTCTAGGTGCATAATTTGAGTTTTTTTTCGAAGACATAGGAGATCTCTAGATAGAGATATTAATTTTCTAAATTTTTATGCATTTCTATTCAAATAATTATAAAAAATTGTATGTGGCTTAAAAAATTCTACAAAAATTCATGTCAGTTTCCTATAGACAGAGTAGTCTTAGTAAATAATTTCATGATTTTTACGAATCAAAACATTAATGTTTTGAGTAAACTTTAATTTGATTAAAACATTTAATTTGAAGCACACAGAGAGTAAAATAACTTGATTTTTATCCTCCACTGTGGCTCATGAGTCAGAAAACTCACCATAAAAATTTTAATTTATTTAGAGATCATTTAATATTTTTAATTGATTTTTAAAAATGACCATCAAATTTGAAAATTAAATGATTTTTAAAAATCAAAATGTAACTCCAAAAATTATGAAACTTAGTTTTTTGAGTTCTCTGATATCAGAGGGATTTAATAAAAATAAAAATATATTTAAAACAAAAACTTGATTTTTAGGTTATTATTAATTATTTTTAATAATTAAAAAATAATAAAAAAATCATAAAATATTAAAC
>NW_018165790.1:382385-390405 GCF_001263595.1 Phalaenopsis equestris | reverse complement strand
ATCAATGTTCACTGAGCATCAGGATATTCAGGATGAATTATTAAGTAACGTAATAAAGTTTAAATGAACCCAAGGCTTTTTACCAGACATTAAGAAGGTTGCATGGACCTGCTCCCTACTCTTAACCTGGTGAATTCCTTAGGGATCTTTTAAACTTAATATGTTTTGCTTAATAATATTATCCTTAAAATTTAAGGACCCTCAATACACAATATAGAGTTAGGAAGGTTTCCAAAACCTTACTTTTCCAGCTCTATAAACATAAACTGCTCTGACATGCATTTTGAGTTGCAGGTGGTGAAACGAGAAGACTCGCCAGGTACACTTTTACAGTTTACAGCGTTTTACAGTACTTTCCTACTGCACTTTTTTTTATTCTTGTATTTACATACCTGCATAGAAAATATAAAATTGCATAAATCACCCCCACAACATTTCAAAAGTATAAGACAACTCAAAACTTAAACACAAACATCAAAAAAAATACAACTTCAACTAAATTAAAATGTCTCTATTGGAAGATCGGGAACCCCTCGGAGGAGGTAACCTACGGTTGCTAACGAGGTTTTCCACAATCTAAATGAAATTATGGAACTTATTAAGTTGAGTTTAGTAAATTCATTTGGACTAAGTGATTCCAATAGAAAATAGTGGTACCGGGACGATGGAGCCGTGGGATCTTGACCGGTGTCGCTTTAATCAACTTTAATATGCCCATAATAAAATTTAAAGAACTTTAACCATAGGGTCACCTGATTTGATATTATAACCAAATGACCTAGAAAACTTGAACTCTGCTACAACGAGGAACTTGGAGCTTACATGGTGGGCAGCCCGGCCATCTTCAACAGCAAGAGGATCTACAACAACACATCCTTCCTTAGCTTTCAAACAACAAAGCCATAGGAATTCGAGGTTGTTTGTCTAGTGCAAAATAAATCCTCAAACATATTCTTAGGCCTTTGTACAACCATATTGTATAATATAAGCCCTAACTCACCTCAGGATTCAGAGGTAGTTGTTTGTCACGACTTAAATCCTTACATCATTTGTGCTGATTGCTTCACACAAATGTAAATCCTAATAGATAAAAAAAATTGCAGGATGAAACATCTAAATGATTTCTCCTAAATTAAAAACAAATAATATGATAGCTTGGGAAGTCACCTAAGTTCTCCTTCGGATCCGTGACATCCTCTAGTGTTTCCTCCTTTAGACTCCAAAACAAAATGTTCCAAATTTGAACCAATCCCCCTTCACACTTCTTAGTCTGATATCTTTGAAATGTCCTTACCATTTCAACTCCTCGAAGGTAAATTTTCTTGATTTTTATCGAGAGTATTCTTAGGTAACTTTGGTTATCTATGATGTAATTAACTATAGGGGCTTGCCCTTATAGGAAGCTTTTCTCGAACCTAGCATAATATAAACCCTATTTAATTCCTTATATTAAATAGGGGAACTTGTCGGCCAATACATTGGTTTCACAGACCAAACGGATGTCATAACTTTCTTTAGTTTATTTAATCGAGCCTCACTCTCAATTCTTGTGTTCATCCTTCAGGATAGATACATGATTTGAGATAAAGCGCTCTTTCATCTAAACTATGAAAATTATAGGGTCAGTTTGACTTCATCTTTTTCAAACCTAAAAGTTTTTAAAACGTCATTCCAAAGCAGGAAACGGGATTTCAATTCCAATGACCGACAGCTTCTTACGAGCAAACCCCACACCAAAAATAGTGCCGACACTAACCATGAAGTTCAAAACATTCTCTAAGGAGATGATCAACCTCATAGTCAGTTTAGAACTTCATACTGGTCGTAGAGATTCCAAAAGCAGAAAAACACTTTTTTAACTTCTGTGATCTTTACAGGAAATTCCAAATAAATATATTTTATGGACTTTTCAATCTTGAATTTGTTTCTAGTTAAAACAAATTTGAATATGATTGAAAAGTTTTCTTTTAGAGAAGAATTTCATGAAAGATAATGGTTTGAGTTTGTCATAGACAAGAAAACTTGCAAGGGATGAAATTTGATTTGAAAAAGAGAGAAAATAATTTAAGACAAAAAGGATCATGAGGTTGAGGTATAAAACCAAACCCGAAAATGTGGATTTATAGAGTTAAATGCATACATTTTATCTTTGACTAATAAAATTTCATTGGGTCTTTTGTAAGTTTAGAATTCAGGAGATTCTATAACCTCCATATTTATAAATGCTTACACAGGCGATTCTAGAATCAAAAGTTGATATAGATTAGACTTACCCAATAAAGAAATGAATAAGATACTGAGAGGCAAAAGTTAGTTTAGCCTGAAAATGATATAGACACACTACCAATATAAGAAGAAAAGACTCTAATCAAAGATGGAGAGAAAAGTTAATCCCCAAAAAACTGTTGATTTATTTTGTGTTATGCCATAGATCTTAAATATTTAATTATTTGAATAATTAAACACGACATCAAAACTAAGATACAATCTTAAAAGATAAAAATATTAGTTTATGATGAATTCATTTTTTAAAATAAATAAATTTTCAATATTTAATGGGTCCGCATGTTAAACCAACAAATCTTTTTTCACTCTATTCTAAAGGCTAGATAGAATTTAGATTAATCTAGGTTACTAACTTTCTATATGGGCAAATTTCTATAATTAATTTTATCTCAAAAAAACAAAATTTTCTTAGAATAACTCTCAATTGAGGTAGGGGTTATATCTTTACGAATTTAAAATTTTAATTTTCACGATTATTTATTTGAATTTCCAATGAGGTAAATCAAAGTTGAATAAGTTTTTCTTAAAAACCCAAAGGAGAAGTAAAAAGTGTTTCGATACCGATAAACTCAGTAACACTATAACTATAATATTGTTTGACTTTATTGCTTTAAAATTAAAGAGGCTTATGTTCAAGTTGACATTTTATTAAAAATACTTGGAGTTATTGTCCATGATATTTGATTGTGCGGAAATCTATAAAGTGAAGACTTAATCGTCACTAGGGGAATAACCTTATAATTCTAAGACTATAGTTGAGCTGTAAGAAGAGAAATAAAACCTCGAAACATAGTCTAACGTGAATAATGCAACAAACAAGGATCTGTAGTACGATCCTATAAAGGATGGAGCGAGTCCGAATTAACTGAACTTATAATCTAGCCTGGATAAGGTTGTAATCTAAACCTATAAAGGATGGAGCGAGTCCGAATTAACTGAACTTATAATCTAGCCTGGATAGGGTTGTAATCTAAACCCAAATAACGTAGTAAAATCATGCGTCTCATTATGATAGACTAATATTTATATAAAAAGGCATGTCTTATAACTTGATTATAAACTCAAAATGTCTATTATATGAAAAATATTCAAAGGTCTGGAGACTAATGCAAATATCATTTTGTAATTTCAAATTTATAAATTTTATTCTCACCACACTCATATTTTTATTTAATTCATAGTGTCAAATAAGAGAGCAGACTGTGTATAGGTATGCAGTTCTTGATGATGCATGCGCAGAAAATTCATTTATAGACCCAGTCAGTAATGAAAGATATACTCTATATAAGGTGGTGATCATCAAATGACAAATTATACCTTTTTTTGTAATGAGTGAGGGTCTGAAGGCAATGAATAGAATCAATATATTTACATATGCCTAAATCTTATCTTATCATGGTTATTCCTATATCAAAGAAGCTTTTAGCCATTTTTATTTTTATTTCATTTTGTTATTTAAATGCAATGATGTTTCTAAAGGGTGAATACAATGTGCTATTTAATTTTGTTGTTTTGGTTTTGACTTGTAATTATGAAAAGTTAAGTCTCAAGTGTATAAATTTTGGTAGAAAATTTAGTCCTTCAACAGTCTGCTAAACAATTTAGGTTAAAAGAAAAACATACCACTGACAGATCTAGAAAAATCAGACAGATTCTAAACATGCACAAAATAGAAAAGAATGCAATCACAGAAAAAAATATTGATTAAAAGGAAGTAATATGGTATCAATTCCTAGACTTAAGGTAGATTCATCAGTCAACTAGACCAATATGATATCCTTGTTTATGCTTTTAAAGATCATCCTTTTTTTTCAATTTTTTATTGCTATCTTCTTCGATAATTCAAATGTTCGTAGTTGATCAACCAGGACAAACAGTCTACTTCTAAAATAGATTTAACCATAAAATCAAATCTAAGTTTACTAAAACAACCTAGGCTTACTACAGCATATTGTAAAACAAGGTTGTTACATCCTAAGTTTGTTTTAGCCCACAGACATAAAGTTAACAAATTATAACATGTAAAGGAAATTTTCATAATACAAAAAGGAAAAGACTATTTACTTGATCTAACATTCAGTCTAACGAAGAAAACGTGCTCTATTCTTTTAAGTCTAATAAACAATCATAATAATCACAACAAGTAAAACCATCAATCAAATCTCACATTGACCTAATCTCAAAATTTGGGTTAGTCTTCTAACATAATGTCTAATGTGTATGGTAAGGTAAGTGAGGACAGGTAAAATTAGGTGTTTTGTTGAAGTTATTATTATTATTTTTTTAATATTCAGATTTATCAAAAAGATATCCATTTACGTTTTGAATATTTTATGATTTTTTAAGGATTTTATGATTTGATTTGAAATTATTTTAATATAAATTAAATATCACACACATACTTAGATGAAATATATGTATATTTAATCGATATTACAGTTTTATAAAATAACAGTAACCACTTCGAAATGTAATTAGGGATCTTATAAAACAACAACTATGAAATTTTGAGAATTTTAAGTATTTTATGTTTCTCTTAAATTAAAATAGTATTTACTTTGTATTTTTAAAGAGTTTCATATATTTTTAGTTAAAGGTTTTAAAAAAATTTTAAAATTATTTCTGTAAGTTACTGTTAACATCAAACATATTTTCTGAAAGGTCTGTAAATTGTTGAATATTTGTTTATTTATTATTATTATTTGAATTTTAAATGTATTTTTTCAATTATAAATTTATAATAAATTCAAATGATCTTCAATATACTCAAAATTTTACCGAGATGCTTAAAATGAAATTCTATACACGCCCTCAATGTTTCAAGTCATTTTAAGTTCAATTGAATTTTCTATGAATTATTGGTATTATATAATAATAAAAATTCTTTTTAGTTTTACTTTTCTTATAATTTTTTTTGGTTTTAGGTTTACAATCTTTCATTTGTTGAAATAATGTATTGGTAAGAATTTGATGCAATTTGGAGTTCATATGAAGTATTTATGAGGATCATTGCATTTTTATGGATTTATTTCAAAATAAATTTAAAATCAATATATTTGTGTATGTATGTATGTATGTATGTATGTCTATATATATATATATAGATATTTATACGTGACTATGAATTGTTCAATTTCATGACTATGAATTTAATGGGATAGTTTTGTAATGTTGAATTTATATATTTTTCCCTTATAAAATTTCAATTATTGATTTTGGTCTCTTTAATTATATTCTTAAAACGAGAGGTTCATGAATTTCTCATAATTAATTAGGTTGTCTATAAAAGTTTTAAATAATGGGAAGGTATATGACAAGTCTTGTTACAAATTACAAATATGCCCTTCCATAAAAAAATTATTTTCAAAAAAGAGTTTTCTACCCACTTTGTTCCAATTATTAATATCAAATTTCATGAGCTCAAAATGTACTTTTACTGCTTTATATGAATTTGAAATATGAAGGTATTCATGTCATTTTTTCAAAATATACCCATTATGCTATTAAATTAGTTATAATATATGAAATACTCATTTGATTATTTTAGTAAATCACAATTTTTTTTTTTACTTTTACGTTATAGATTTGATCTTTGTTTTCCATTTTATTTGATCATTTAAATTATTTTATTAAATTTTTATCATATTTTCATAGAAAATTATCATTTCTTAATATATGGTTTTTTATATCATTAAGAAAATTACACGGAGTTACTCATGTCAAGTATTGTTTATGATAAAAATTTTATTTAATTTTATTTATTATTTATTATTCTAAGAATTTAATTTTGTGGTTTATTTAATTTTTCTTAATATGTTTGTTATTTATTTTCATAACGTGTTGGCCAACTCTTATAATGAAGCAAAAATTTCCATTGCTATGTTCTTAAATCCGGCAAGAAGAGGGGACTCTGTCCTCTTCGGACCTCTACCAGAACTTTTATGAGACAAAAATGAATCTCACTACCGAACTTTCAGAATGCCTGAATTCATTAAAACTTTTTTTAGCAAGCAGTTGAGCAGCAAACACTTAATCATTTAGGGTACAATCTGAGACCAACGAAATATAATCAAACGGATTGTACAAAGGGTAAAAACTTGTAAGATTTAAATGCATGCCACTTAATTCTTTTGTATTTACACATGTAAAACCTGTGTAAGACACCTTAGCTTAGTGGCTAAGAGCTTTATCCTTAAGCCCTGGGTTAAAGGCCTTGCATATGCAGTGTGTGCGTTTGTCTTGAAATAAAAAATTAAAATAAAGATATGTAACACTTAAACTTCAATTTTTATGTATGTCGCCTTACCCATGTGTGAAATGGTATATTTCATTTTTAAGATATAACTGTGATCTTTTTTATATGATACGGAAAATTTGAATGGGAAAAATGTAAAAAAATAAAGTTTAGTTTTTCGATATACAAATGCTTGTGAATTGGGTGGTCATGTATGTACAAACTTTTGTTCCAAATACACGCATTTGCTGGAACCTTTTGCATGGAGCTTTTGATACTGTAGTGGTATTTGTTAAAAGCAATCAAAGAAGTATGTACTCTTCTGCTGAATTCAATGACAGGCATTTGAATCGCTCAACATTATTCTATTAAAAACTATATTAAGATATGCACGTACTTAATGAAAAGCATGTTTTTGATTGTTTGGTCGTTTATGTTATAGAATAGAAAATACAAAAGTGACAGAATTTTATGCGTAGGGCATAGTTGGAAAGAGTTTGATGATTTGTAACTTTCATGATATTCTTGAACAAATTCTGGGAAACAAGATTTAACGCACATAATAGGAAAGACCAGAATATACTGACTAAAATGATTACAATAAGGCTTCAAATGCCTCAAATTCTGCCCAATGATTGAAAATATATAAATACACTGTGGGATCGGCTTAGTGATTATGATGACGATAGCGTAACATTAAAATTTAAATAAATTTAGGAAATTCTGATTTTTTTTATTATATGACCCTTAGTGATGATAAACTTCTCAGTACTTCGTTCTTTCGCTGGGAATAAGAAAAGTTTTGTAGTCAAGCCGGCTTGACTATTTAAATTTTAATTATGATGTACTATTAAAATTTTTTTCAATCATTTTGGGAGCTGCAAATTTCATGAAGAGGATTTATATGAACTTGTGAATTAAGATCTAATATTTAATAATTATAAATAGATCTTTTAGTTATTTTTATATTAATATTAAATCTTCTTTCTGAAGTATCTGTTAACTTTATTTTTTATTCTTTTACTTGGAGAGAGAATTGGCCTGCATAAGCTAAGCTATAATAATATTATCTGAAATTGTTTGGTTTGGGGCAAGCCGAGGTCGAACCCGAGCATGGCAAGGACACCCAATGGTCTGTTGAAATATAAACTTGTTTTAGTTGTTTAAATAAAGTTTAATTTCTATAAGCTTATTCTAGAATATGTGGTAGGTATGAAATTATTTTGTAGTAGGTGTGGTAGGTGTGGTAGGTGTTGAATTATTGTGTGGTAGGTGTGGAATTATTTGTAACCATTGGATTGTAATTGTGGTGGCACAATCCTAGCCATTAATTTAGGAGGTGCCACTAGTATAAATAGGGGTGGAGTCTTTGAGTTTGTATCAAGCCAAGTAAATGTGTTAAATAAGAGTGAAGCTTCTTCCATAAGTTGTTTTTTAGCCTTTGTCATTTCCTAAAAGTTTATTCATTCCAACAAAGTGGTATCAGAGCGAGGTTCCATT
>NW_018165790.1:375841-379534 GCF_001263595.1 Phalaenopsis equestris | reverse complement strand
TTTTTCTTTTTGGGACAATTTATTCTTTTACGGTTCATTATCAGCCAGAGATTTGATAGGATAAGTTGACCCCATAATTGACATATTTTATATATATTAAGCATCAGAAATAGATATTGCACCAACTGCCTGCTGCTGCTGCTGTTGCTGCTGTGTACTAAAACCTCTAATAATTATAAGTTTCCTTTTTGTAAGATGTGCCCAGAGATCAAGATTATTATTGCTATGTGTGGAAATTAATATTTTCTATTTTAAGATTTTCAATATTGATGATTTATAACTTACACATTATTTCTATTTATAAAAATTTGATGAAGAAATGAGGAGTTCGTCATAATTTTAAATAGCACTACTATTTTATATGGGTTTAATGGAATGAAATTATGTATTTTTGATGTTTTCACAAGAGTTTTCAATTGATTTTTATTATTACTTTACCAGTACGAATTGGCTTTCTTCTTCAAAGAGAGGATGATGATTTTGTTTCAAAAATCATAGCAATGATAGCATTTATAGAGCCATAACAAAATGATTCTTTAACTATATTTGAATGAAAAGATATGTTATTTTCGAAATCTAAAATAAAATTTCGATTGCTGTTATATAATTGACTACTTTGTTCAGCTCTTACATTAATGTTAATGTCCTACAAAATCGGACCGGTCATGAAGCAAAAAAGAAATAAAAGTTAAACCCCGGTTCTGACAAGTTCAAACCCCATTATATACAGAAACTATTATAAGCTTGGACCAAACCAGTTGAATGTCCAGTTCATAGCTAAGCTGGTTAAACCGCTCGGTACGGTTCTGTTTCTAAACCATGTATATACTAGAAATGTGGAAATCTAACACATTTGTTCATACTGTTTTAAGAAATTACAATCGGCTTTAAGCCTTGACCATTTTTAAAAAAAAAATTAAAGCAACTGATGAAACTTTAGACTTCGGCAAAGGTGATCAGAGAGCCATCAAGGCCTGAGGTGAACAAAGTCTGTGTTGAAATATAAACTTGTTTTAGTTGTTTAAATAAAGCTTAATTTCTATAAGCTTATTCTAGAATATGTGGTAGGTATGAAATTATTTTGTAGTAGGTGTGGTAGGTGTGGTAGGTGTTGAATTATTGTGTGGTAGGTGTGGAATTATTTGTAACGATTGGATTGTAATTGTGGTGGCACAATCCTAGCCATTAATTTAGGAGGTGCCACTAGTATAAATAGGGGTGGAGTCTTTGAGTTTGTATCAAGCCAAGTAAATGTGTTAAATAAGAGTGAAGTTTCTTCCATAAGTTGTTTTTTAGCCTTTGTCATTTCCTAAAAGTTTATTCATTCCAACATGGTCGACATGGGATAAAGTATGTAAACCCATAACTCAATTTGGTTTTTATTTTAGATCTTTTAACAGTTTTTGGATATCAATTTCTGTAAATTATGGTTCAAAATCTGAGATTATAGGCTTATTTCATGTGCTCGAGGTATCTAGCGAATTCCAACCCCATCTCTTGCACTCCTAAACTAGGAGATTAATTAATCTAGGAGTTACTGAAAGTTAGAAGGATGACTGGACCGTGTAGTGTGAAACCTTGGCGAAGGAAACCTAAGCTTCTAGAAGGATTATTGGACCTTGCTGGGAGCAATGAAAGATTATACACAGGGAAATTAATTTACAGTTAAAAGCAGCTCATTTCTGGCAGATGGAAGTGGAATGTGCAGAAATTGAAAAGCTTCTGGATGCAGATATTGTGAGCAATATCTCTGACTTCTTTATTGACTCAAATAGGAAAGATATCCTCGGGAATTAAGTAGAAGGCTAACCGCTCCCATGCCAAGAATATCGAATGCAAGCTTCATCGTAATCCTGCTACAAATACAGGGAATCAGTTCAAGACTTCTATTTTAAGGCAATCACAATCCTTTTTGGTGTGGGGACTGCATCTTAAATTACTGCCCATTGATTATATTCTTAAATTATAGGAATTCAATATGTTTAATGTGTATGCATGCGAAGGATACTCTTACTCACCTATTTTTTAACTATGAAGCTATTATGGAGATTTGGAGAAGGCTTTATAATGATTTCAACATACATTAACCAAATGGTGGATATAACTCTTTGAATCAAAGTCTATTAATATGGAAAAAAAGTATAACTCTTCAGAACACTAGTTGAATTTTATCCCCTATGTTTGTTGCTGGTTTGTGTGAATGGAAAGGAATCATAGGAATCATCTTTAAGGTGAGCACAAAATGGACAATGTGTTAAACAACATGAACTATTTTCGAGCTAAGATAATTGATTACAACAATTCCAACAAGTGTTGACTGGATTTGTGGGTAAATTGCGGAAATTCAGTGTTTATGTTATTTTTCTGAGAAAGACTATAATTTTAAATTGGTGTCATCCAGAGCTGGCTTTCATTAAATCCAAAATTGATGGGAGTTATAGTGAGTCAATTGATGGTATAGGGGCTGTTTTTTAGGGATCATTTAAGTCATTTTTTTGTCAGTTCTGTTTCTCCATGTTGCCTTATCGATGTTCCAATCTCTAATATTGGTGTAGTTCTTTACTGCCTAATTATTGCCAAGGAACTCAAAATTTAATATTTGGTGGTGGAAGTAGATACTTTAGCCACTTATGAATGTTGCATTGGAAAGGTGGCTGGACTCTGGTCATGTATTAATCTTTAGAGGAAAATTCAAATTCTCACACCTCTTTGTAATCTGTGATGGAATCATATAAACACAGAAGCAAATTGGCCTGTAAATTTAATGGCTTCTCTGGCTGTAAAGCTTGGAAAATGATAGGCTGGTAAGTCATTTGATGATGAGCTACAAGTTTTGTTAAGAGGTGATATATTAAACCTCGCTTTCTTTAGACCCTCTTTTTAATTTCATGTTTGCAAGCAGTGATCAGATCTATCCTTCCATATTTAAATATACATACATACATACATACGTACATATATATATATATATATATATATATATATATATATACTGTTCACCTAACCTTTTGTTGAGGTCTAGTTTCCTCCTTAGTAGTCTAGGGTCTAGCCGTAAGACTTTCCTGTTGACTATTCCTATAGGACTAGAAAGGGACCATCATCATTAGAAATTTTAAACTCTTATCTCAACTTAAAGTTCCACATATTGGTTCTGACCTCTAGCACATGGTTGGTGACGTCAATATGGGTGAGCTCAAGGGGAGTCCCCATACGATTGCTTGGCCTTATGGTTGACCCTGGGTGTTGGTCTTGAGCTAGTGCATACCTTGTCCCTCACTTGCACATTGCACTTCCACTCACTACCTTAAGCCTAAGCCTACCTAATTTTGATCCCTTAACCTTTTGGGAGACTTATGTAGATGGTCCCTTAGACCCACTAGCCCTAAGCTAGGGTCTAGCTAAGGCCAGTACATGAAGGACCCAAAATAGAGGATTCCATTGGTTCATAGTTCAAATCGGGTGGTTGGCACCTCACTTTCACCAAAATAACAAACTCAGCATTTTGCCTGCAAATCTACCCATTTTATCAAAACACCCCTAAACCCCAAATTTGACCAAAATTCCTAATTTCACCCAAAATACCCAAATCTGTTCAAAAATCATATCAAACTATTGGAAATCATCCAAATTGCCCACAACTTCCCAAATTTGCCAAAATTACCAAAATACCCCCAAATTTGCCAAAATTACAAA